>NW_027327686.1:0-278944 GCF_047675955.1 Chlorocebus sabaeus | reverse complement strand
GAAAGGCTTCGTTAGGGGAAAGCTGTAACTTTGTGAGCTGAATTACCACAACACAACGCTGTGTCTCAGAAACCGAAGATATTTCCTTTTCACCATAGCTCTCTATGGCATTCGAAATGTCACTTTGCAAATTCCACAAGAACAGTCACAGTGAAAGGCTTCCTCAGGGGAAAGCTGTAACTCTGTAGGATGAATTCACAGATCAGAAAGCTGTTTCTCAGAAAGCTTCTTTCTCACTCTTATGGCGGATATTTCCTTTGGCCCTATAGTCTTCAAAGGGAACCGAATTATCCCTTCTCAGATTCCACAGAAATAAGGTTAGCAAACAGCTCTACGACATAGAACTCTCACTCAGTGAGTGGATGTCACATATCCCAAAGCAGTTTCTCAGAAAAGTTCTTTTCAGTTTTTATCTTAGGATATTTCCTTTTTCACCATAACCCTATATGGGCTCACAAATACCACTCTGCAAATTCCACAAGAACAGTCTTACCGAATGGCTTCTTAAGGGGGAAGCTGTAACTCTGTGAGGTGAATTAACAGAACACAAAGCAGTTTCTCAGAAAGCTTCTTTTCAGCTTTTATCTTAGGATATTTCCTTCTTCACCATAGCCCTATAAGGGCTTACAAATATCACTATGAGTATTACACAAGAAGAGTCTTAGCAAAAGTCTTTTTGTGGGTAAAGCTGTAACTCTTTGAGATGAACTAACAGAACACAAAGCAGTTTCTTAGAAAGCTTCTTTCCATTTTTTCACTGAAGATATTTCCCTTTTCACCACAGCCGTCTATGGGCTTCCAAATATCACTTTGCAAATTCAAAAAGAACAGTCCTAGCGAAAGGCTTCTTGAGTGGAATGCTGTAACTCTGTGAGATGAATTCACAGATCTCAGAGAAGTTTCTCAGAAAGCTTCTTTCTCACTTTTAGCGGCAGATATTTCCTTTGGCCCTATAGTCTTCAAAGGGATCCAAAATAACAGTTCTCCGATTCCATAGAAATAAGGCTATCAAACAGCACTAGGAAATACAGCTGTAACTCAGTGAGTGGAAGTCACATAATACTAAACCGTTTCTCAGAAAGCCTCTTTCAGTTTTTAACTGAAGCTATATCCTTTTTCACCGTAGCCCTCTATGGGCTTCAAAATAGCACTTTGAAAATACAACAAGAACAGTCTTAGCGAAAGTCTTCTAGAGGGGAAAGCTGTAACTCTGTTAGGTGAATTAACAGAACACAAAGCAGTTTCTCAGGAATGTTCTTTACAGTTTTTATCTGAAGATATATCCTTTTTCACCATAGCCCTCTATGGGCTTCCAAATATCACTTTGCAAATTCTACAAGAACAATCTTAGCGAAAGACTTCTTGAGGGGAAAGCTGTAAGTCTGTGAGATGAATTAAAAGAACACAAAGCAGTTTCTCAGAAAGGTTCTTTCCAGTTTTTATCTGAGGATATTTCGTTTTCACCATAACCGTATATTGGATTCCAAATATCATTTTTCAAATTGCGCAGGAATAATCTTAGCGAAAGGCTTCTTGAGGGGAAAGCTGTAACTCTGTGAAATGAATTCGCAGATCACAAAGAAGTTTCTCAGAAAGCTTCTTTCTAACTTTTAGCGGCGGATATTTCCTTTGGCCCTACAGTCTTCAAAGGGAACCGAAATAACAGTTCTCAGATTCCACAGAAATAAGGCTGCCAAACAGCTATATGAAATACAGCTTTAAATCAGTGAGTGGACGTCATATATGAAAAAGCAGTTTCTCAGAAACCTTCTTTTCAGGTTTTAACTGAAGATATATCTTTTTTCACCATAGCCCTCTAAGGGCTTCCAAATATCACTTTGCAAATTCCAGAAGAACACTCTTATGGAAAGGATCCTTGACGGGAAAGCTGTAACTCTTTGAAATGAATTAACAGATCACAAAGCAGTTTCTAAGAAAGCCTCTTTCCAATTTTTAACTGAAGATATTTCCTATTTCACCATAACCATCTATGGGCTTACAAATATGACTTTGCAAATTCCACAAGAACAGTCTTAGCGAAAGGCTTCTCGAGGGAAAAGCTGTAGCTCTGTGAGATGTATTAACAGAACACAAAGCGGTTTCTCAGAAAGATTCTTTCCAGTTTTTATGTTAGGATATTTCCTTTTTCACCGTAGCCCTATATAGGCTTAAAAATATCACTTTGAAAATTAAACAAGAACACTCTTAAAAAAAGTCTTCTTGAGGGTAAAGCTGTAAGTCTTTGAGATGAATTAACAAAACACAGAGCAGTTTCTCAGAAAGCTTCTTCCCAGTTTGTAACTGAAGATATTTCTTTTTTTCACCATAGCCCTCTATGGTCTCCCAAATATCACTTTGCAAATTCCAAAAGAACAGTCTTAGCGAAAGGCTTCTTGAGGGGAAAGCTGTAACTGCCTGAGATGAATTAACAGAACACAAAGCAGTTTCTCAGCAAACGTCTTTTCAGTTTTTATCGTAGGATATCTCCTTTTTCACACTAGCCCTCTAAGGGCTTACAAATATCACGTTGCAAATTTCACAAGAACTGTCTTAACAAATGGCTTTCTCAGGGGAAAGCTGTAACTCTTTGAGATGAATCAACAGAACACAAAGGAGTTTCTCAGAAAGCTTCTTTCCACTTTTTATCTTAGGATATTGCCTTTTTCACCATAGCCCTATTTGGGCTTAAAATATCACTTTGAAAATTAAACAAAACAATGTTAGCAAAAGTCTTCTTGAGGGTAAAGCTGTAACACTTTGAGAGGAATTATCAGAACACAAACCAGTTTCTCAGAAAGCTTCTTTGCAGATTTTAATTGAAGATATTTCCTTTTTCATCGTAGACCTCTATGGGCTTCCAAATATCACCTTGCAAATTCCACAAGAACAGTCTTAGCGAAAGGCTTCTTGACGGGAAAGCTGTAACTTTGTGAGATGTATTAACAGAACACAAAACAGTTTCTCAGAAAGCTGCTTTCCAGTTTTTAGCTGAAGATATTTCCTTTTTCTCCGTAGCCATCTGTGGGCTTCCAAATATCACGTTGCAAATTACACAAGAACAGTCTTAGGGAATGGCTTCTTGAGGGGAAAGCTGTCACACAGTGAGATGAATTATTAGAACACAAAGCAGTTTCTCAGAAAGCTTCTTTCCAGTTTTTATCTGAGGACATTTCCTTTTTCACCGTAGCCCTCTATGGGCTTCCAAATATCACTTTGCAAATTCCACAAGAACAGTCTTAGTGAACGGCTTCTTGAGGGGAGAGTTGTAACTCTATGAGATGAATTAACAGAACACTAAGCAGTTTCTCAGAAAGCTTCTTTCCAGTTTTTTAACTGAAGATATTTCCTTTTTCACCTTAGCCCTCTAAGGACTTCCAAATATCACTTTGCAAATTCCACAAGAACATTCTTTGTGAAAGGCTTCTTGAAGGGAAAGCTGTAACCCTGTGAGATGAATTAACAGAACACAAAGCAGTTTCTAAGAAAGCTTCTTTCCAGTTTTCAGCAGACGCTATTTCCTTTTTCACCTTAGCCCTCTAAGGGCTTCCAAATATCACTTTGCAAATTCCACAAGAACAGTCTTTGCGAAAGGCTTCTTGAGGGGAAAGCTGTAACTGTGTGTGATGAATTAACAGAACACAGAGCAGTTTCTCACAAAGCTCCTTTCCAGTTTTTAACTGAGACACATTTCCTTTTTCACCACAGACCTCTACTGGCTTTCAAATATCACTTTGCAAATTCCACAAGAACACTCTTAGTGAACGACTTCTTGAGGGGAAAGCTGTAACTCTGTGGGATGAATTAACAGAACACAAAGCAATTTCTCAGAAAGCTTCCTTCCAATTTCTATCTGAGGACATTTCCTTTTTCACCATAGCCCTCTATGTGCTTAGAAACATCACTTTGAAAATTCCACAAGAACAGTCTTAGCGAAAGGCTTCTTGAGGGGAACGCTTTAACACTGTGAGATGAATTAACAGAACCCAAAGTAGTTTCTCAGAAAGCTTCTTTTAAGTTTTTATCTGAGGATAGTTCCTTTTTCACCTTAGACCTCTCTGGCTTCCAAATATCACTTTGTAAATTCCACAAGAACGGTCTTAGGAAAGGCTTCTTGAGGGGAAAGCTGTAACTCTGTGAGGTGAATTAACAGAACACAAGCAGATTTTCAGAAAGTTTCTTTACAGTTTTTTACTGAAGATATTTCCTTTTTAACCGTAGCCCACTATGGGCTTCCAAATATCACTTTTCAAATTCCTCAAGAACAGTATTAGTGAACGGATTCTTGAAGGTAAAGCTGCCACGCTGTCAGATGAATTAACAGAACACAAAGCAGTTTCTCAGAAAGCTTCTTTTTAGTTTTTATCTTAGGATATTTCCTTTTTCACCATAGCCCTCTTTGGGCTTCCAAATATCACTTTGCACATTCTCCAAGTACAGTCTTCGTGAACGGCTACTTGAGGGGAAAGCTGTAACACGGTAGATGAATTAACAGAACAAAAAGAAGTTTCTCAGAATGCTTCTATTCAGTTTTTATCTTAGGATACTTCCCTTTTCACCGTAGCCCTCTATGGGCTTCTAAGTATCACATTTCAAATTCCACAAGAACTGTCTTAGTAAACGGCTTCATTAGGGGAAAGCTGTAAATCTGTGAGATGAATTCACAGAACACAAAGCAATTTCTCAGAAAGCTTCTTTTCAGTTTTTATCATAAGATATTTCCTTTTTCACCATAGCCCTCAATGGGCTTCCAAATCACATTTTGCAAATTCCACAAGAACAGTCTTCGTGAACGGCTTCTTTAGAGGAAAGCTGTAACACTGTGAGATGAATTAAAAGAACACAAAGCAGTTTCTCAGACAGCTTCTTTCCAGTTTTAACTGAAGATATTTCCTTTTTTACCGTAGCCCTTTAAGGGGTTGCAAATATCACTTTGCATATTCCACAAGAACAGTCTTAGTGAACGACTTCTTTAGGGCAAAGCTGTAACTCAGTGAGGTGAATTAACAGAACACAAAGCAGTTTCTCACAAAGCTTCTTATCAGTTTTTATGTTAGGATATTTCCTTTTTAACCATAGCCCTCTATGGGCTTTCAAATATCACTTTGCAAATTCCACAAAAACAGTCTTAACGAAAGGCTTCCTGAGGAGAAAGCTGTAACTCTGTGAGATGAATTAACAGACCATAAAACAGTTTCTCAGAAAGCTTCTTTCCAGTTTTCAACTGAAGATATTTCCTTTTCACCATAGCCCTCTATGGGCTTCCAAATATCACTTTGCAAATACCAGAAGAACAGTCTCAGCCAAAGGCTTATTGAAGGGAAAGCTGTAACTCTGTGAGATGAATTCACAGAACACAAAGAAGTTTCTCAGAAAGCTTCTTTCTCACTTTTAGCGGTCGATATTTCCTTTGTCCCGATAGTTTTCAAAGGGATCCGAAATAACAGTTCTCAGATTCCACAGTAATAAGGCTAGAAAACAGCTCTACGAAACACAGCTGTAACTCAGTGAGTGGAAGTCACATATCACCAACCAGTTTCTCTGAAAGCCTATTTTCCGTTTTTAACTGAAGAAATATCCTTTTTCACCATAGCCATCAATCGGTTTCCAAATATCACTTTGAAAATTCCACAAGAACAGTCTTAGCGAAAGGCTTCTTGAGGGGAAAGCGGTAACTCTGTGAGATGAATTAACAGACCACAAAGCAGTTTGTCAGAAAGCTTCTTTCCAGTTTTTAACTGAAGATGTTTCCTTTTTCACCGTAACCCTCCATGGGCTTCCAAATGTGACATTGCAAATTCCAAAAGAACCGCCATCACGAAAGTCTTCTTGAGGGGAAAGCTGTAACTCTGTGAGATAAATTGACAGAACACAAATCAGTTTCTCAGAAAGCTTCTTTTCAGTTTTTATCTTAGGATTCCTCCTTTTTCACCATAGCCCTCTGTGGGCTTCCAAATATCTCTTTGCAAATTCCACAAGAACAATCTTAGGGAAAGACTTCATGAGGGGAAAGCTGTAAGTCTCTGAGATGAATTAACAGAACACAAAGTAGTTTCTCAGAAATCTTCTTTCCAGATTTTAACGGAAGATACTTCCCTTTTCACCATAGCCCCCTATGGGCTTCCAAATATCCCTTTTCAAATTCCACAAGATCAGCCTTAGCTAAAATTTTCTTGAGTAGAAATTTGTAACATTGTGAGATGAATTAACAGAACAGAAAGCAGTTCCTCAGAAAGCTTCTTTCCACTTTTTAACGGAAGATATTTCCTTTTTCACCATAGCCCTCTATGGGCTTCCAAATATCATTTTACAAATTCCACAAGAACATTCTTAGCGAAAGGCTTCTTGAGGGGAAAGCTGTAACTCTGTGAGATGAATTAACAGAACACAAAGCAGTTTCTCAGAACGCTTCTTTCCTATTTTTAACGGAAGTTATTTCCTTTTTCATCGTAGCCGTCTATGGGGTTCCAAATATCACTTTGCAAATTCCAGAAGAACAGTCTTAGCGAAAAGCTTCTTGAGGAGAAAGCTGTATCTCTGTGAGATGAATTAACGGAACACAATGCAGTTTCTTAGAAGGCTTCTTTTCAGTTTTTATCTTAGCATATTTCCTATTTCACCAGAGCCCTCTATGGGATTCCAAATATCACTTTGCAAATTCCACATGAACAGCTTTAGCAAAAGGCTTCCTGAGGGGAAAGCTGTGACTCTGTGAGATGAATTAACAGAACACAAAGCAGTTTCTCAGAAAGCTTCTTTCCATTTTTTAACAGAAGATATTTCCTTTTTCACCATATCTTTCAATGGCTTTCCAAATATCACTTTGAAATTCCCAAGAACAGTCTTAGCGAAAGGCTTCTTGAGGAGAAAGCTGTAACCCTGTGAGATGAATTCACAGAACACAAGGCAGTTTCTCAGAAAGCTTCTTTTCAGTTTTTATCTTAGGATATTTCCTTTTTTACCCTAGTCCTCTATGGGCTTCCATATATCACTTTGCAAATTTCACCAGAACACTCTTAGGGAAAGGCTTCCTGAGGGTAAAGCTGTAACTCTGTGAGATGAATTAACAGAACACAAAGCAGTTTCTCAGAAAGTTTCTTTCCACTTTTTAACGGAAGATATTTCCTTTTTCACCATAGCCCTCTATTTGCCTCCAAATATCACTTTGCAACTTCCACCAGAACAGTTTTAGCAAAAGGCTTCTTGAGGGGAAAGCTGCAACACTGTGAGATGAATTAACAGAAAACAAAGTAGTTTCTCAGAAAGCTTCTTTTCAGTTTTTATCTTAGGATACTTCCTTTTCCACCATAGCCCTCTATGGGCTTCCAATATCACTTTCAAAATTCCATAACAACAGTTTTAGCGAAAGTCTTCTTGAAGTGAAAGCTGTAACTCTGTGAGATGAATTAAAAGAACACAAAGCAGTTTCTCAGAAAGCTTCTTTCCAGATTTTAACTGAAGATATTTCCTTTTTCACCGTAGCCCTCTATAGGCTTCCAAATATCACTTTGCAATTTCCACAAGAACAGTCTTACCGAAAGGCTTCTTGAGGGGAAAGCTGTAACTCTCTGTGATGAATTAACAAAACACAAATCAGTTTCTCAGAAGGCTTCTTTTCAGTTTTTTTCTTAGGATATTTGCTTTTTCACCATAGCCCGCTGTGGGTTTCCAAATTTCACTTTGCAAATTCCACAAGAACACTCTTAGCGAAAGGCTTCTTGAGGGGAATGCTGTAACTCTGTGAGATGAATTAACAGAACACAAAGCAGTTTCTCAGAAAGCTCCTTTCCAGTTTTTAACTGAAGATATTTTCTTTTCCACCGTAGCCCTCTATGGGCTTCCAAATATCACATTGCAAATTGCAGAAGAACAGTCTTAGCGAAAGGCTTCTTGAGGGAAAAGCTGTAATCAGAAAGCTTCTTTCGAATTTTTAACTGAAGATATTACCTTTTACACCATATCCCTCTAAGGACTTCCAAATATCACTTTGCAATTTAAACAAGAACAGTCTTAGCGAAAGGCTTCTAGAGGGGAAAGCTGTAACTCTGTGAGATGAATTAACAGAACAAAAGCAGTTTCTCAGAAAGCCTCTTTCCAGTTTTTAACTGAAGATATTTCCTTTTCCACCGTAGCCCTCGATGGGCTTCCAGATACCACTTTGCAAATTCCACAAGAACAGCCTTAGCAAAGGGCTTCTTGAGGGGAAAGCTGTAACTCTGTGAAATGAATTAACAGAAAGCAAAGGAGTTTCTCAGAAAGCTTCTTTTCAGTTTTTATGTTAGGATATTTCCTTTTACACCATATATCTCTATGGGCTTCCAAATATCACTTTGCAAATTTCACAAGAACAGTCTTAGCGAAAGGCGTCTTGAGTGGACAGCAGTAACTCTGTGAGATGAATTAACAGAACACAAAGCGGTTTCTCCGAAACCTTATTTTCAGTTTTTATCTCAGGTTTTTTCCTTTTTCACCATAGACCTCTATGGGCTTCTAAATATCACTTTCCAAATTCCACAAGAACAGCATTAGGGAAAGGCTTCTTATGGGGAAAGCTGTAACTCTGTGAGATGAATTAACAGAACACAAAGCAGTTTCTCAGAAAGCTTCTTTCAATTTTTTAATGGAAGATATTTCCTTTTTCACCAATGCACTCTATGGGCTTCCAAATATCACTTTGCAAATTCCGCAAAAACTGTCTTCGCGAAAGGCTTCTTGAGGGAAAAGCTGTAAGACTGTGAAATGAATTAACAGAACACAAAGCTGTTTCTCAGAAAGATTCTTTCCAGTTTTTAACGGAAAGATTCGACAAGAACAGTCTTAGGGAAAGGCTTCGTTAGGGGAAAGCTGTAACTTTGTGAGCTGAATTACCACAACACAACGCTGTGTCTCAGAAACCGAAGATATTTCCTTTTCACCATAGCTCTCTATGGCATTCGAAATGTCACTTTGCAAATTCCACAAGAACAGTCACAGTGAAAGGCTTCCTCAGGGGAAAGCTGTAACTCTGTAGGATGAATTCACAGATCAGAAAGCTGTTTCTCAGAAAGCTTCTTTCTCACTCTTATGGCGGATATTTCCTTTGGCCCTATAGTCTTCAAAGGGAACCGAATTATCCCTTCTCAGATTCCACAGAAATAAGGTTAGCAAACAGCTCTACGACATAGAACTCTCACTCAGTGAGTGGATGTCACATATCCCAAAGCAGTTTCTCAGAAAAGTTCTTTTCAGTTTTTATCTTAGGATATTTCCTTTTTCACCATAACCCTATATGGGCTCACAAATACCACTCTGCAAATTCCACAAGAACAGTCTTACCGAATGGCTTCTTAAGGGGGAAGCTGTAACTCTGTGAGGTGAATTAACAGAACACAAAGCAGTTTCTCAGAAAGCTTCTTTTCAGCTTTTATCTTAGGATATTTCCTTCTTCACCATAGCCCTATAAGGGCTTACAAATATCACTATGAGTATTACACAAGAAGAGTCTTAGCAAAAGTCTTTTTGTGGGTAAAGCTGTAACTCTTTGAGATGAACTAACAGAACACAAAGCAGTTTCTTAGAAAGCTTCTTTCCATTTTTTCACTGAAGATATTTCCCTTTTCACCACAGCCGTCTATGGGCTTCCAAATATCACTTTGCAAATTCAAAAAGAACAGTCCTAGCGAAAGGCTTCTTGAGTGGAATGCTGTAACTCTGTGAGATGAATTCACAGATCTCAGAGAAGTTTCTCAGAAAGCTTCTTTCTCACTTTTAGCGGCAGATATTTCCTTTGGCCCTATAGTCTTCAAAGGGATCCAAAATAACAGTTCTCCGATTCCATAGAAATAAGGCTATCAAACAGCACTAGGAAATACAGCTGTAACTCAGTGAGTGGAAGTCACATAATACTAAACCGTTTCTCAGAAAGCCTCTTTCAGTTTTTAACTGAAGCTATATCCTTTTTCACCGTAGCCCTCTATGGGCTTCAAAATAGCACTTTGAAAATACAACAAGAACAGTCTTAGCGAAAGTCTTCTAGAGGGGAAAGCTGTAACTCTGTTAGGTGAATTAACAGAACACAAAGCAGTTTCTCAGGAATGTTCTTTACAGTTTTTATCTGAAGATATATCCTTTTTCACCATAGCCCTCTATGGGCTTCCAAATATCACTTTGCAAATTCTACAAGAACAATCTTAGCGAAAGACTTCTTGAGGGGAAAGCTGTAAGTCTGTGAGATGAATTAAAAGAACACAAAGCAGTTTCTCAGAAAGGTTCTTTCCAGTTTTTATCTGAGGATATTTCGTTTTCACCATAACCGTATATTGGATTCCAAATATCATTTTTCAAATTGCGCAGGAATAATCTTAGCGAAAGGCTTCTTGAGGGGAAAGCTGTAACTCTGTGAAATGAATTCGCAGATCACAAAGAAGTTTCTCAGAAAGCTTCTTTCTAACTTTTAGCGGCGGATATTTCCTTTGGCCCTACAGTCTTCAAAGGGAACCGAAATAACAGTTCTCAGATTCCACAGAAATAAGGCTGCCAAACAGCTATATGAAATACAGCTTTAAATCAGTGAGTGGACGTCATATATGAAAAAGCAGTTTCTCAGAAACCTTCTTTTCAGGTTTTAACTGAAGATATATCTTTTTTCACCATAGCCCTCTAAGGGCTTCCAAATATCACTTTGCAAATTCCAGAAGAACACTCTTATGGAAAGGATCCTTGACGGGAAAGCTGTAACTCTTTGAAATGAATTAACAGATCACAAAGCAGTTTCTAAGAAAGCCTCTTTCCAATTTTTAACTGAAGATATTTCCTATTTCACCATAACCATCTATGGGCTTACAAATATGACTTTGCAAATTCCACAAGAACAGTCTTAGCGAAAGGCTTCTCGAGGGAAAAGCTGTAGCTCTGTGAGATGTATTAACAGAACACAAAGCGGTTTCTCAGAAAGATTCTTTCCAGTTTTTATGTTAGGATATTTCCTTTTTCACCGTAGCCCTATATAGGCTTAAAAATATCACTTTGAAAATTAAACAAGAACACTCTTAAAAAAAGTCTTCTTGAGGGTAAAGCTGTAAGTCTTTGAGATGAATTAACAAAACACAGAGCAGTTTCTCAGAAAGCTTCTTCCCAGTTTGTAACTGAAGATATTTCTTTTTTTCACCATAGCCCTCTATGGTCTCCCAAATATCACTTTGCAAATTCCAAAAGAACAGTCTTAGCGAAAGGCTTCTTGAGGGGAAAGCTGTAACTGCCTGAGATGAATTAACAGAACACAAAGCAGTTTCTCAGCAAACGTCTTTTCAGTTTTTATCGTAGGATATCTCCTTTTTCACACTAGCCCTCTAAGGGCTTACAAATATCACGTTGCAAATTTCACAAGAACTGTCTTAACAAATGGCTTTCTCAGGGGAAAGCTGTAACTCTTTGAGATGAATCAACAGAACACAAAGGAGTTTCTCAGAAAGCTTCTTTCCACTTTTTATCTTAGGATATTGCCTTTTTCACCATAGCCCTATTTGGGCTTAAAATATCACTTTGAAAATTAAACAAAACAATGTTAGCAAAAGTCTTCTTGAGGGTAAAGCTGTAACACTTTGAGAGGAATTATCAGAACACAAACCAGTTTCTCAGAAAGCTTCTTTGCAGATTTTAATTGAAGATATTTCCTTTTTCATCGTAGACCTCTATGGGCTTCCAAATATCACCTTGCAAATTCCACAAGAACAGTCTTAGCGAAAGGCTTCTTGACGGGAAAGCTGTAACTTTGTGAGATGTATTAACAGAACACAAAACAGTTTCTCAGAAAGCTGCTTTCCAGTTTTTAGCTGAAGATATTTCCTTTTTCTCCGTAGCCATCTGTGGGCTTCCAAATATCACGTTGCAAATTACACAAGAACAGTCTTAGGGAATGGCTTCTTGAGGGGAAAGCTGTCACACAGTGAGATGAATTATTAGAACACAAAGCAGTTTCTCAGAAAGCTTCTTTCCAGTTTTTATCTGAGGACATTTCCTTTTTCACCGTAGCCCTCTATGGGCTTCCAAATATCACTTTGCAAATTCCACAAGAACAGTCTTAGTGAACGGCTTCTTGAGGGGAGAGTTGTAACTCTATGAGATGAATTAACAGAACACTAAGCAGTTTCTCAGAAAGCTTCTTTCCAGTTTTTTAACTGAAGATATTTCCTTTTTCACCTTAGCCCTCTAAGGACTTCCAAATATCACTTTGCAAATTCCACAAGAACATTCTTTGTGAAAGGCTTCTTGAAGGGAAAGCTGTAACCCTGTGAGATGAATTAACAGAACACAAAGCAGTTTCTAAGAAAGCTTCTTTCCAGTTTTCAGCAGACGCTATTTCCTTTTTCACCTTAGCCCTCTAAGGGCTTCCAAATATCACTTTGCAAATTCCACAAGAACAGTCTTTGCGAAAGGCTTCTTGAGGGGAAAGCTGTAACTGTGTGTGATGAATTAACAGAACACAGAGCAGTTTCTCACAAAGCTCCTTTCCAGTTTTTAACTGAGACACATTTCCTTTTTCACCACAGACCTCTACTGGCTTTCAAATATCACTTTGCAAATTCCACAAGAACACTCTTAGTGAACGACTTCTTGAGGGGAAAGCTGTAACTCTGTGGGATGAATTAACAGAACACAAAGCAATTTCTCAGAAAGCTTCCTTCCAATTTCTATCTGAGGACATTTCCTTTTTCACCATAGCCCTCTATGTGCTTAGAAACATCACTTTGAAAATTCCACAAGAACAGTCTTAGCGAAAGGCTTCTTGAGGGGAACGCTTTAACACTGTGAGATGAATTAACAGAACCCAAAGTAGTTTCTCAGAAAGCTTCTTTTAAGTTTTTATCTGAGGATAGTTCCTTTTTCACCTTAGACCTCTCTGGCTTCCAAATATCACTTTGTAAATTCCACAAGAACGGTCTTAGGAAAGGCTTCTTGAGGGGAAAGCTGTAACTCTGTGAGGTGAATTAACAGAACACAAGCAGATTTTCAGAAAGTTTCTTTACAGTTTTTTACTGAAGATATTTCCTTTTTAACCGTAGCCCACTATGGGCTTCCAAATATCACTTTTCAAATTCCTCAAGAACAGTATTAGTGAACGGATTCTTGAAGGTAAAGCTGCCACGCTGTCAGATGAATTAACAGAACACAAAGCAGTTTCTCAGAAAGCTTCTTTTTAGTTTTTATCTTAGGATATTTCCTTTTTCACCATAGCCCTCTTTGGGCTTCCAAATATCACTTTGCACATTCTCCAAGTACAGTCTTCGTGAACGGCTACTTGAGGGGAAAGCTGTAACACGGTAGATGAATTAACAGAACAAAAAGAAGTTTCTCAGAATGCTTCTATTCAGTTTTTATCTTAGGATACTTCCCTTTTCACCGTAGCCCTCTATGGGCTTCTAAGTATCACATTTCAAATTCCACAAGAACTGTCTTAGTAAACGGCTTCATTAGGGGAAAGCTGTAAATCTGTGAGATGAATTCACAGAACACAAAGCAATTTCTCAGAAAGCTTCTTTTCAGTTTTTATCATAAGATATTTCCTTTTTCACCATAGCCCTCAATGGGCTTCCAAATCACATTTTGCAAATTCCACAAGAACAGTCTTCGTGAACGGCTTCTTTAGAGGAAAGCTGTAACACTGTGAGATGAATTAAAAGAACACAAAGCAGTTTCTCAGACAGCTTCTTTCCAGTTTTAACTGAAGATATTTCCTTTTTTACCGTAGCCCTTTAAGGGGTTGCAAATATCACTTTGCATATTCCACAAGAACAGTCTTAGTGAACGACTTCTTTAGGGCAAAGCTGTAACTCAGTGAGGTGAATTAACAGAACACAAAGCAGTTTCTCACAAAGCTTCTTATCAGTTTTTATGTTAGGATATTTCCTTTTTAACCATAGCCCTCTATGGGCTTTCAAATATCACTTTGCAAATTCCACAAAAACAGTCTTAACGAAAGGCTTCCTGAGGAGAAAGCTGTAACTCTGTGAGATGAATTAACAGACCATAAAACAGTTTCTCAGAAAGCTTCTTTCCAGTTTTCAACTGAAGATATTTCCTTTTCACCATAGCCCTCTATGGGCTTCCAAATATCACTTTGCAAATACCAGAAGAACAGTCTCAGCCAAAGGCTTATTGAAGGGAAAGCTGTAACTCTGTGAGATGAATTCACAGAACACAAAGAAGTTTCTCAGAAAGCTTCTTTCTCACTTTTAGCGGTCGATATTTCCTTTGTCCCGATAGTTTTCAAAGGGATCCGAAATAACAGTTCTCAGATTCCACAGTAATAAGGCTAGAAAACAGCTCTACGAAACACAGCTGTAACTCAGTGAGTGGAAGTCACATATCACCAACCAGTTTCTCTGAAAGCCTATTTTCCGTTTTTAACTGAAGAAATATCCTTTTTCACCATAGCCATCAATCGGTTTCCAAATATCACTTTGAAAATTCCACAAGAACAGTCTTAGCGAAAGGCTTCTTGAGGGGAAAGCGGTAACTCTGTGAGATGAATTAACAGACCACAAAGCAGTTTCTCAGAAAGCTTCTTTCCAGTCTTTAACTGAAGATGTTTCCTTTTTCACCGTAACCCTCCATGGGCTTCCAAATGTGACATTGCAAATTCCAAAAGAACCGCCATCACGAAAGTCTTCTTGAGGGGAAAGCTGTAACTCTGTGAGATAAATTGACAGAACACAAATCAGTTTCTCAGAAAGCTTCTTTTCAGTTTTTATCTTAGGATTCCTCCTTTTTCACCATAGCCCTCTGTGGGCTTCCAAATATCTCTTTGCAAATTCCACAAGAACAATCTTAGGGAAAGACTTCATGAGGGGAAAGCTGTAAGTCTCTGAGATGAATTAACAGAACACAAAGTAGTTTCTCAGAAATCTTCTTTCCAGATTTTAACGGAAGATACTTCCCTTTTCACCATAGCCCCCTATGGGCTTCCAAATATCCCTTTTCAAATTCCACAAGATCAGCCTTAGCTAAAATTTTCTTGAGTAGAAATTTGTAACATTGTGAGATGAATTAACAGAACAGAAAGCAGTTCCTCAGAAAGCTTCTTTCCACTTTTTAACGGAAGATATTTCCTTTTTCACCATAGCCCTCTATGGGCTTCCAAATATCATTTTACAAATTCCACAAGAACATTCTTAGCGAAAGGCTTCTTGAGGGGAAAGCTGTAACTCTGTGAGATGAATTAACAGAACACAAAGCAGTTTCTCAGAACGCTTCTTTCCTATTTTTAACGGAAGTTATTTCCTTTTTCATCGTAGCCGTCTATGGGGTTCCAAATATCACTTTGCAAATTCCAGAAGAACAGTCTTAGCGAAAAGCTTCTTGAGGAGAAAGCTGTATCTCTGTGAGATGAATTAACGGAACACAATGCAGTTTCTTAGAAGGCTTCTTTTCAGTTTTTATCTTAGCATATTTCCTATTTCACCAGAGCCCTCTATGGGATTCCAAATATCACTTTGCAAATTCCACATGAACAGCTTTAGCAAAAGGCTTCCTGAGGGGAAAGCTGTGACTCTGTGAGATGAATTAACAGAACACAAAGCAGTTTCTCAGAAAGCTTCTTTCCATTTTTTAACAGAAGATATTTCCTTTTTCACCATATCTTTCAATGGCTTTCCAAATATCACTTTGAAATTCCCAAGAACAGTCTTAGCGAAAGGCTTCTTGAGGAGAAAGCTGTAACCCTGTGAGATGAATTCACAGAACACAAGGCAGTTTCTCAGAAAGCTTCTTTTCAGTTTTTATCTTAGGATATTTCCTTTTTTACCCTAGTCCTCTATGGGCTTCCATATATCACTTTGCAAATTTCACCAGAACACTCTTAGGGAAAGGCTTCCTGAGGGTAAAGCTGTAACTCTGTGAGATGAATTAACAGAACACAAAGCAGTTTCTCAGAAAGTTTCTTTCCACTTTTTAACGGAAGATATTTCCTTTTTCACCATAGCCCTCTATTTGCCTCCAAATATCACTTTGCAACTTCCACCAGAACAGTTTTAGCAAAAGGCTTCTTGAGGGGAAAGCTGCAACACTGTGAGATGAATTAACAGAAAACAAAGTAGTTTCTCAGAAAGCTTCTTTTCAGTTTTTATCTTAGGATACTTCCTTTTCCACCATAGCCCTCTATGGGCTTCCAATATCACTTTCAAAATTCCATAACAACAGTTTTAGCGAAAGTCTTCTTGAAGTGAAAGCTGTAACTCTGTGAGATGAATTAAAAGAACACAAAGCAGTTTCTCAGAAAGCTTCTTTCCAGATTTTAACTGAAGATATTTCCTTTTTCACCGTAGCCCTCTATAGGCTTCCAAATATCACTTTGCAATTTCCACAAGAACAGTCTTACCGAAAGGCTTCTTGAGGGGAAAGCTGTAACTCTCTGTGATGAATTAACAAAACACAAATCAGTTTCTCAGAAGGCTTCTTTTCAGTTTTTTTCTTAGGATATTTGCTTTTTCACCATAGCCCGCTGTGGGTTTCCAAATTTCACTTTGCAAATTCCACAAGAACACTCTTAGCGAAAGGCTTCTTGAGGGGAATGCTGTAACTCTGTGAGATGAATTAACAGAACACAAAGCAGTTTCTCAGAAAGCTCCTTTCCAGTTTTTAACTGAAGATATTTTCTTTTCCACCGTAGCCCTCTATGGGCTTCCAAATATCACATTGCAAATTGCAGAAGAACAGTCTTAGCGAAAGGCTTCTTGAGGGAAAAGCTGTAATCAGAAAGCTTCTTTCGAATTTTTAACTGAAGATATTACCTTTTACACCATATCCCTCTAAGGACTTCCAAATATCACTTTGCAATTTAAACAAGAACAGTCTTAGCGAAAGGCTTCTAGAGGGGAAAGCTGTAACTCTGTGAGATGAATTAACAGAACAAAAGCAGTTTCTCAGAAAGCCTCTTTCCAGTTTTTAACTGAAGATATTTCCTTTTCCACCGTAGCCCTCGATGGGCTTCCAGATACCACTTTGCAAATTCCACAAGAACAGCCTTAGCAAAGGGCTTCTTGAGGGGAAAGCTGTAACTCTGTGAAATGAATTAACAGAAAGCAAAGGAGTTTCTCAGAAAGCTTCTTTTCAGTTTTTATGTTAGGATATTTCCTTTTACACCATATATCTCTATGGGCTTCCAAATATCACTTTGCAAATTTCACAAGAACAGTCTTAGCGAAAGGCGTCTTGAGTGGACAGCAGTAACTCTGTGAGATGAATTAACAGAACACAAAGCGGTTTCTCCGAAACCTTATTTTCAGTTTTTATCTCAGGTTTTTTCCTTTTTCACCATAGACCTCTATGGGCTTCTAAATATCACTTTCCAAATTCCACAAGAACAGCATTAGGGAAAGGCTTCTTATGGGGAAAGCTGTAACTCTGTGAGATGAATTAACAGAACACAAAGCAGTTTCTCAGAAAGCTTCTTTCAATTTTTTAATGGAAGATATTTCCTTTTTCACCAATGCACTCTATGGGCTTCCAAATATCACTTTGCAAATTCCGCAAAAACTGTCTTCGCGAAAGGCTTCTTGAGGGAAAAGCTGTAAGACTGTGAAATGAATTAACAGAACACAAAGCTGTTTCTCAGAAAGATTCTTTCCAGTTTTTAACGGAAAGATTCGACAAGAACAGTCTTAGGGAAAGGCTTCGTTAGGGGAAAGCTGTAACTTTGTGAGCTGAATTACCACAACACAACGCTGTGTCTCAGAAACCGAAGATATTTCCTTTTCACCATAGCTCTCTATGGCATTCGAAATGTCACTTTGCAAATTCCACAAGAACAGTCACAGTGAAAGGCTTCCTCAGGGGAAAGCTGTAACTCTGTAGGATGAATTCACAGATCAGAAAGCTGTTTCTCAGAAAGCTTCTTTCTCACTCTTATGGCGGATATTTCCTTTGGCCCTATAGTCTTCAAAGGGAACCGAATTATCCCTTCTCAGATTCCACAGAAATAAGGTTAGCAAACAGCTCTACGACATAGAACTCTCACTCAGTGAGTGGATGTCACATATCCCAAAGCAGTTTCTCAGAAAAGTTCTTTTCAGTTTTTATCTTAGGATATTTCCTTTTTCACCATAACCCTATATGGGCTCACAAATACCACTCTGCAAATTCCACAAGAACAGTCTTACCGAATGGCTTCTTAAGGGGGAAGCTGTAACTCTGTGAGGTGAATTAACAGAACACAAAGCAGTTTCTCAGAAAGCTTCTTTTCAGCTTTTATCTTAGGATATTTCCTTCTTCACCATAGCCCTATAAGGGCTTACAAATATCACTATGAGTATTACACAAGAAGAGTCTTAGCAAAAGTCTTTTTGTGGGTAAAGCTGTAACTCTTTGAGATGAACTAACAGAACACAAAGCAGTTTCTTAGAAAGCTTCTTTCCATTTTTTCACTGAAGATATTTCCCTTTTCACCACAGCCGTCTATGGGCTTCCAAATATCACTTTGCAAATTCAAAAAGAACAGTCCTAGCGAAAGGCTTCTTGAGTGGAATGCTGTAACTCTGTGAGATGAATTCACAGATCTCAGAGAAGTTTCTCAGAAAGCTTCTTTCTCACTTTTAGCGGCAGATATTTCCTTTGGCCCTATAGTCTTCAAAGGGATCCAAAATAACAGTTCTCCGATTCCATAGAAATAAGGCTATCAAACAGCACTAGGAAATACAGCTGTAACTCAGTGAGTGGAAGTCACATAATACTAAACCGTTTCTCAGAAAGCCTCTTTCAGTTTTTAACTGAAGCTATATCCTTTTTCACCGTAGCCCTCTATGGGCTTCAAAATAGCACTTTGAAAATACAACAAGAACAGTCTTAGCGAAAGTCTTCTAGAGGGGAAAGCTGTAACTCTGTTAGGTGAATTAACAGAACACAAAGCAGTTTCTCAGGAATGTTCTTTACAGTTTTTATCTGAAGATATATCCTTTTTCACCATAGCCCTCTATGGGCTTCCAAATATCACTTTGCAAATTCTACAAGAACAATCTTAGCGAAAGACTTCTTGAGGGGAAAGCTGTAAGTCTGTGAGATGAATTAAAAGAACACAAAGCAGTTTCTCAGAAAGGTTCTTTCCAGTTTTTATCTGAGGATATTTCGTTTTCACCATAACCGTATATTGGATTCCAAATATCATTTTTCAAATTGCGCAGGAATAATCTTAGCGAAAGGCTTCTTGAGGGGAAAGCTGTAACTCTGTGAAATGAATTCGCAGATCACAAAGAAGTTTCTCAGAAAGCTTCTTTCTAACTTTTAGCGGCGGATATTTCCTTTGGCCCTACAGTCTTCAAAGGGAACCGAAATAACAGTTCTCAGATTCCACAGAAATAAGGCTGCCAAACAGCTATATGAAATACAGCTTTAAATCAGTGAGTGGACGTCATATATGAAAAAGCAGTTTCTCAGAAACCTTCTTTTCAGGTTTTAACTGAAGATATATCTTTTTTCACCATAGCCCTCTAAGGGCTTCCAAATATCACTTTGCAAATTCCAGAAGAACACTCTTATGGAAAGGATCCTTGACGGGAAAGCTGTAACTCTTTGAAATGAATTAACAGATCACAAAGCAGTTTCTAAGAAAGCCTCTTTCCAATTTTTAACTGAAGATATTTCCTATTTCACCATAACCATCTATGGGCTTACAAATATGACTTTGCAAATTCCACAAGAACAGTCTTAGCGAAAGGCTTCTCGAGGGAAAAGCTGTAGCTCTGTGAGATGTATTAACAGAACACAAAGCGGTTTCTCAGAAAGATTCTTTCCAGTTTTTATGTTAGGATATTTCCTTTTTCACCGTAGCCCTATATAGGCTTAAAAATATCACTTTGAAAATTAAACAAGAACACTCTTAAAAAAAGTCTTCTTGAGGGTAAAGCTGTAAGTCTTTGAGATGAATTAACAAAACACAGAGCAGTTTCTCAGAAAGCTTCTTCCCAGTTTGTAACTGAAGATATTTCTTTTTTTCACCATAGCCCTCTATGGTCTCCCAAATATCACTTTGCAAATTCCAAAAGAACAGTCTTAGCGAAAGGCTTCTTGAGGGGAAAGCTGTAACTGCCTGAGATGAATTAACAGAACACAAAGCAGTTTCTCAGCAAACGTCTTTTCAGTTTTTATCGTAGGATATCTCCTTTTTCACACTAGCCCTCTAAGGGCTTACAAATATCACGTTGCAAATTTCACAAGAACTGTCTTAACAAATGGCTTTCTCAGGGGAAAGCTGTAACTCTTTGAGATGAATCAACAGAACACAAAGGAGTTTCTCAGAAAGCTTCTTTCCACTTTTTATCTTAGGATATTGCCTTTTTCACCATAGCCCTATTTGGGCTTAAAATATCACTTTGAAAATTAAACAAAACAATGTTAGCAAAAGTCTTCTTGAGGGTAAAGCTGTAACACTTTGAGAGGAATTATCAGAACACAAACCAGTTTCTCAGAAAGCTTCTTTGCAGATTTTAATTGAAGATATTTCCTTTTTCATCGTAGACCTCTATGGGCTTCCAAATATCACCTTGCAAATTCCACAAGAACAGTCTTAGCGAAAGGCTTCTTGACGGGAAAGCTGTAACTTTGTGAGATGTATTAACAGAACACAAAACAGTTTCTCAGAAAGCTGCTTTCCAGTTTTTAGCTGAAGATATTTCCTTTTTCTCCGTAGCCATCTGTGGGCTTCCAAATATCACGTTGCAAATTACACAAGAACAGTCTTAGGGAATGGCTTCTTGAGGGGAAAGCTGTCACACAGTGAGATGAATTATTAGAACACAAAGCAGTTTCTCAGAAAGCTTCTTTCCAGTTTTTATCTGAGGACATTTCCTTTTTCACCGTAGCCCTCTATGGGCTTCCAAATATCACTTTGCAAATTCCACAAGAACAGTCTTAGTGAACGGCTTCTTGAGGGGAGAGTTGTAACTCTATGAGATGAATTAACAGAACACTAAGCAGTTTCTCAGAAAGCTTCTTTCCAGTTTTTTAACTGAAGATATTTCCTTTTTCACCTTAGCCCTCTAAGGACTTCCAAATATCACTTTGCAAATTCCACAAGAACATTCTTTGTGAAAGGCTTCTTGAAGGGAAAGCTGTAACCCTGTGAGATGAATTAACAGAACACAAAGCAGTTTCTAAGAAAGCTTCTTTCCAGTTTTCAGCAGACGCTATTTCCTTTTTCACCTTAGCCCTCTAAGGGCTTCCAAATATCACTTTGCAAATTCCACAAGAACAGTCTTTGCGAAAGGCTTCTTGAGGGGAAAGCTGTAACTGTGTGTGATGAATTAACAGAACACAGAGCAGTTTCTCACAAAGCTCCTTTCCAGTTTTTAACTGAGACACATTTCCTTTTTCACCACAGACCTCTACTGGCTTTCAAATATCACTTTGCAAATTCCACAAGAACACTCTTAGTGAACGACTTCTTGAGGGGAAAGCTGTAACTCTGTGGGATGAATTAACAGAACACAAAGCAATTTCTCAGAAAGCTTCCTTCCAATTTCTATCTGAGGACATTTCCTTTTTCACCATAGCCCTCTATGTGCTTAGAAACATCACTTTGAAAATTCCACAAGAACAGTCTTAGCGAAAGGCTTCTTGAGGGGAACGCTTTAACACTGTGAGATGAATTAACAGAACCCAAAGTAGTTTCTCAGAAAGCTTCTTTTAAGTTTTTATCTGAGGATAGTTCCTTTTTCACCTTAGACCTCTCTGGCTTCCAAATATCACTTTGTAAATTCCACAAGAACGGTCTTAGGAAAGGCTTCTTGAGGGGAAAGCTGTAACTCTGTGAGGTGAATTAACAGAACACAAGCAGATTTTCAGAAAGTTTCTTTACAGTTTTTTACTGAAGATATTTCCTTTTTAACCGTAGCCCACTATGGGCTTCCAAATATCACTTTTCAAATTCCTCAAGAACAGTATTAGTGAACGGATTCTTGAAGGTAAAGCTGCCACGCTGTCAGATGAATTAACAGAACACAAAGCAGTTTCTCAGAAAGCTTCTTTTTAGTTTTTATCTTAGGATATTTCCTTTTTCACCATAGCCCTCTTTGGGCTTCCAAATATCACTTTGCACATTCTCCAAGTACAGTCTTCGTGAACGGCTACTTGAGGGGAAAGCTGTAACACGGTAGATGAATTAACAGAACAAAAAGAAGTTTCTCAGAATGCTTCTATTCAGTTTTTATCTTAGGATACTTCCCTTTTCACCGTAGCCCTCTATGGGCTTCTAAGTATCACATTTCAAATTCCACAAGAACTGTCTTAGTAAACGGCTTCATTAGGGGAAAGCTGTAAATCTGTGAGATGAATTCACAGAACACAAAGCAATTTCTCAGAAAGCTTCTTTTCAGTTTTTATCATAAGATATTTCCTTTTTCACCATAGCCCTCAATGGGCTTCCAAATCACATTTTGCAAATTCCACAAGAACAGTCTTCGTGAACGGCTTCTTTAGAGGAAAGCTGTAACACTGTGAGATGAATTAAAAGAACACAAAGCAGTTTCTCAGACAGCTTCTTTCCAGTTTTAACTGAAGATATTTCCTTTTTTACCGTAGCCCTTTAAGGGGTTGCAAATATCACTTTGCATATTCCACAAGAACAGTCTTAGTGAACGACTTCTTTAGGGCAAAGCTGTAACTCAGTGAGGTGAATTAACAGAACACAAAGCAGTTTCTCACAAAGCTTCTTATCAGTTTTTATGTTAGGATATTTCCTTTTTAACCATAGCCCTCTATGGGCTTTCAAATATCACTTTGCAAATTCCACAAAAACAGTCTTAACGAAAGGCTTCCTGAGGAGAAAGCTGTAACTCTGTGAGATGAATTAACAGACCATAAAACAGTTTCTCAGAAAGCTTCTTTCCAGTTTTCAACTGAAGATATTTCCTTTTCACCATAGCCCTCTATGGGCTTCCAAATATCACTTTGCAAATACCAGAAGAACAGTCTCAGCCAAAGGCTTATTGAAGGGAAAGCTGTAACTCTGTGAGATGAATTCACAGAACACAAAGAAGTTTCTCAGAAAGCTTCTTTCTCACTTTTAGCGGTCGATATTTCCTTTGTCCCGATAGTTTTCAAAGGGATCCGAAATAACAGTTCTCAGATTCCACAGTAATAAGGCTAGAAAACAGCTCTACGAAACACAGCTGTAACTCAGTGAGTGGAAGTCACATATCACCAACCAGTTTCTCTGAAAGCCTATTTTCCGTTTTTAACTGAAGAAATATCCTTTTTCACCATAGCCATCAATCGGTTTCCAAATATCACTTTGAAAATTCCACAAGAACAGTCTTAGCGAAAGGCTTCTTGAGGGGAAAGCGGTAACTCTGTGAGATGAATTAACAGACCACAAAGCAGTTTGTCAGAAAGCTTCTTTCCAGTCTTTAACTGAAGATGTTTCCTTTTTCCCCATAGCCCTCTATGGGCTTCCAAATGTCACTTTGCAAATTCCACAGGAACAGTCTTAGCGAAAGCCTTCTTGAGGGAAAAGCTGTAACTCTGTGAGATGAATTAACAGAAAACAAAGCAGTTTCTCAGAACGCTTCTTTCCAGTTTTAAACTGAAGGTATTTCCTTTTTCACCATAGCCCTCTATGGGCTTCCAAATACCACTTTGCAAAATACACAAGAAGAGTCTTAGTGAACGGCTTCTTCAGGGGAAAGCTGTAAATCTGTGAGATGAATTAACAGATCACAAAGCAGTTTCTCAGAAAGCTTCTTTGCAGTTTTTATCGTAGGATATTTCCTTTTTCACCATAGCTCTCTATGGGCTTCGAAATATCACTTTGCAAATTCCACAAGAACAATCTTAGCGAAAGGTTTCTTGAGGGGAAAGCTGTAAGTTTGTGAGATGAATTAACAGAACTCAAAGCAGTTTCTCAGAAAGTTTCTTTCCAGTTTTTATCTGAAGATATTTCCTTTTCACAATCGCCCTCTATGGGCTTCAAATATCACTTTGCAAACTCCACAAGAGCAGTCTTAGTGGTCGATTTCTTGAGGGGAAAACTGTAACTCTGTGAGATGAATTAACAGAACACAATGTAGTTTCTCAGAAAGCTTCTTTGCGGTTTTTATCTGAGGACACTTCCTTTTTCACCATAGCCCTCTATGGGCATTCCAATATCACTTTGCAGATTCCCCAAGAACAGTCTTAGTGAAGGACTTCCTGAGGGGAAAGCTGTAACTCTGTGAGAAGAATTAACAGAACACAAAGCCGTTTCTCAGAAAGCTTCCTTTCAATTTTTATCTTAGGATATTTCCATTTTCACCATAGTTCTCTAAGCGCTTCCAAATATCACTTTGCAAATTCCACAAAAGCATACTTAGCGAAAGGCTTCTAGAGGGGAAAGCTGTAACTCTGTGAGTTGAAATAATAGAACACAAAGCAGTTTCTCAGAAATCTTCTTTCCAGTTTTTAACTGAAGTTATTTCCTTTTCCACCATAGCCCTCTATGGGCATCCAAATATCACCTTTCAAATTCCACACGAACAGTCTTAGTTGAAGGGCTCCTTTAGGGGAAAGCTGTATCACTGTGAGATGAATTAACAGAACACAAAGCGGTTTCTCAGAAAGCTTCTTTCCAGTTTTTAACTGTAGATATCTCCTTTTAACTCTAGCCCTCTGTGTATTTCCAAATATCACTTTGCAAATTCCACAAGAACAGTCTTAGTGAACCACTTTTGCGGGGAAAGGAGTAAATCTGTGAGATGAATTAACAGAACACAAAGCCGTTTTTCAGAAAGCTTGTTTCCGTTTTTTAACTGAAGATATTTTCTTTTTCACCCTTAGCCCTCTTTGGGCTGCGAAATATCATTTTGCAAATTCCGCAAGAACAGTCTTCGTCAATGGCTTCTTGAGGGGCAAGCTGTAAGTCTGTGAGATGAATTAACAGAACACAAAGCAGTTTCTCAAAAAGCTTCTTTCCTGTTTTTATCTGAAGATATTTCCTTTTCACCGTAGCCCTCTATGGGCTTCCAAATATCACTTTGTAAAGTCCCCAAGGACAGTCTTACCGAAAGCCTTCTTGAGGGGAAAGCTGAAACTCGGAGAGATGAATTCACAGATCACAAATAAGTTTCTCAGAAAGCTTCTTTCTCACATTTAGCGGTGGATATTTTCTTTAATCTTATAGTCTTCAAAGGGATACGAAATAACAGTTCTCATATTACACAGAAATAAGGCTAGCAAACAGCTCTATGAAGTACAGCTGTAGCTCAGTGAGTGGAAGTCACATATGACAAAGCAGTTCCTCTGAAACCTTTTTTTCAGTTTTTAACAGAAGATATATCCTTTTTCGCCATAGCCCACTGTGGGCTTCCAAATATCACTTTGAAAATTCCACAAGAACAGTCTTAGCGGAAGGCATCTGGAGGGGAAAGGTGTACCTGTGTGAGATGAATTAACAAAACACAAAGCAGTCTCTCAGAAAGCTTCTTTTCAGTTTTTTATCTTACGATATTTCGTTTTTCACCATAGTTCTCTAAGCACTTCCAAATATCACTTTGAAAATTTCACAAGAACAGTCTTAGTGAACGACTTCTTGAGGGGAATGCTGTAACTCTGTGAGATGGATTAACAGAACACAAAGCAGTTTCTCAGAAACATTCTTTCCACTTTTTAACTGAAGATATTTCCTTTTTCCCCATAGCACTCTATGGGCTTCCAAATATCACTTTGCAAAATCCACAAGAACAGTCTTAGGGAACGGTTTCTTGAGGGGAAAGCTGTAAGTCTGTGAGATGAATTCAGAGAACACAAAGCAGTTTCTCAGAAATTTTCTTTTCAGTTTTTATCTTAAGATATTTTCTTTATAACCATAGATCTCTATGGTTTTCCAAATATCTTTTTCCAAATTCCACAAAAACAGCTTTAGCGAATGTTTTCTTGAGGGGAAATCCGTAATTCTGTGAGATGAATTAACAGAACACAAAGCAATTTCTCAGAAAGCTTCTTTCCAGTTTTTATCTGAAGATATTTCCTTTACACCATAGTCCTCTATGGGCTTCCAAATATCACTTTGCAAATTCCACAAGAACAGTCTTAGTGAACGACTTCTTGAGGTTAAAGCAGTAATTCTATAAGATGAATTAACAGAACACAAAGTCGTTTCTCAGAAAGCTTCTTTTCAGTTCTTATCTTAGGAAATTTCTTTTTCACCACAGCCCTCTATGGGCTTCCAAATATCACTTTGCAAATTCCACAAGAACAGTCTTAGCGGAATGCTTCTTGAGGGGAAAGCTGTAACACTGTCAGATGAAATAACAGAACACAAAGCAGTTTCTCAGAAAACTTCTTTCCAGTTTATAACTGAAGATATTTCCTTTTTCACCATAGCCCCCTATGGGTTTCCAAATATCACTTTGAAAATTCCACAAGAACGGTCTTAGTGAACGGTTTCTGGATGGCAAAGCTGTAACTCTGTGAGATGAATTAACGGAACACAAAGCAGTTTCTCAAGAAGCTTCTTTCTAGTTTTCATCAGAGGACATTTCCTTTTTCACCATAGCCCTCTATGGGCTTCCAAATATCACTTTGCAAATTCCACAAGAAAAGTCTTAGCGAAAGACTTCTTGAGGGGAAAGCTGTAACTCTGTGAGATGAATTAACAGAAAACAAAGCAGTTTCTCAGAAAGCTTCTATACAGTTTCTAAATGAAGATATTCCTTTTTTCACCATAACCCTATATGGGCTTCCAAATATCACTTTGCGAATTACACAAGAACAGTTTTAGCCAAAGGCTTCTTGAGGGGGTAAGCTGTAACTCTGTGAGATGAATTAACAGAACACAAAGCAGTTTCTCAGAAAGCTTCTTTCCAGTTTTTATCTAAGGACATTTCCTTTTTCTCCGTAGCCCTCTATGGGCTTCCAAATATTACTTTGCAAATTAAACAAGAACAGTGTTAGCGAAAGACTTCTTGAGGGGAAAGCTGTAGCTCTTTGAGATGAAATAACAGAACACAAAGCAGTTTCTCAGAAAGCTTCTTTCAGGTTTTTAACTGAAGATATTTACTTTTTCACAATAGGAGTCTCGGGGGTAACAAATATCACTTTGGAAATTCCACAAGAACAGTCTTAGTGTACGACTTTTTGAGGGGAATGCTGTAACTCTGTGAGATGAATTAACAGAACACAAAGCAGTTTCTAAGAAAGCTTCTTTTCAGTTTTTATCTTAGGATAATTCCTTTCTAACCATAGCCCTCTAAGGGCTTCCAAATATCACTTTGCAAATTCCGCAAGAACACTCTTAGCGAAAGGCTTCTTGAGGGGAATCTGTTACTCTGTAAGATAAATTACCAGAATATAAAGCAGTTTTTCAGAAAACTTCTTTCCAGTTTTTAATGAAGATATTTTCTTTTTCACCATCGCCCTCTATGTTCTTCCAGATATCACTTTGAATATTACAGAAGAAGAGTCTTAGTCAACGGCTTCTTGAGGGGAAACATTTAACACTGTGAGATGTATTAACAGAACACAAAGCAGTTTCACAGAAAGCCTCTATCCGATTTTTATCTGAGGACATTTACTTTTTCACCATATCCCTGTAGGGTCTTCCAAATATCACTTTGGAAATTCCACAAGAACAATCTTTGCGAAAGGCTTCATGAGGGGAAAGCTGAAACTCTGTGAGATGAATTAACAGACCACAAAGCAGTTTCTCAGATAGATTCTTTCCAGTTTTTAGCTGAAGATATTTTATTTTTCACCATAACCCTCCATGGGCTACCAAATATCACTTTGCAAATTCCAAAAGAACAGTCTTGGTGAACGGCCTCTTGAGGGGAAAGCTGTAACTCAGTGAGATGCATTAGCAGAACACAATGCAGTCTCTCAAAAAGCTTCTTTCCAGTTTTTAACTGAAGAGATTTCCTTTTTCACACTAGCCCTCTATGGGCTTCCAAATATCATTTTGAAAATTACAAAAGAACAGTCTTAGCGAAAGGCTTCTTGAGGGGAAAGCTGTAACTCTGAGAGATGAATTAATACATCACAAAGCAGTTTCTCAAAAGGCTTCTTTTCAGTTTTTGTCTTAGGATATTTCCTTTTTCACCACAGCTCTCTATGTTCTTCCAAATATCACTTTTTAGATTCCACAAGAACTGTCTTAGCAAAAGGCTTCTTGAGGGGAGAGCTGTAACTCTGTGAGATGAATTAACAGAACACAAAGAAGTTTCTCAGACAGCTTCTTTCCAGTTTTTAACTGAAGATATTTAATTTATCACCATAGCCCTCTATGGGCTTCCAAATATAACTTTGTAAATTACACAAGAACAGCCTTAGCGAAAGTCTTCTTGAAGGTAAAGCTGTAAGTGTGTGAGTTGAATTAAGAGAACACAAAACAGTTTCTCAGAAAGTTTCTTTCCAGTTTTTTAACGGAAGATATTTCCTTTTTCACCATAGCCCTCTGTGGGCTTCAAAATATCGCTTTCTAAATTTCACAAGAATAACCTTAGCGAAAGGCTGCTTGAAGGGAAAGCTGTAACTCTGTGAGATGAATTAACAGAACACAAAGTAGTTTCTCAGAAACCTTCTTTCCAGTTGTTTACGGAAGATATTTTCTTTTTCACCTCATTCCTCTATGGGCTTCCAAATATCACTTTGCAAATTCCACAAGAACAGCCTTAGCGAAAGGCTTCTTGAGGGGAAAGCTGTAAATCTGTGACATGAATTAACAGAACACAAAGCAGTTTCTGAGAAAGCTTCTCTCCAGTTTTTAACTGAACATATTTCCTTTTTCACTCTAGCCCTCTATGGGCTTCCAAATATTACTTTGACAATTTTACAACAACAGCCTTAGCAAAAGGCTTCTTGAAAGTAAAGCAGTAACACTGTGAGATGAGTTATCAAAACACAAAGCAGTTTCTCAGAATGCTTCTTTTCAGTTTTTATCTTAGGATAATTCCTTTTTCACAATAGCCCTCTATGGGCTTCAAAATATCACTATGCAAATTGCTCAAGAACAGTGTCAGCAAAAGAATTCTTGAGGGCAAAGCTGTAACTCTGTGAGAAGAAATCACAGAACACAAAGCAGTTTCTCAGAAAGCTTCTTTCCAGTTTTTTACGGAAGATATTTCCTTTTACACCATAGCCCCCTAGGGGCTTCAAAATATCACATTGCAAATCCCACAAGAACAGTCTTAGCGAAGGGATTATTGAGGAGAGAGCTGTAAGTCTCCGAGATGAATTAAGAGAACACAAAGCGGTTTCTCAGAAAGCCTCTTTCCAGGTTTTAACTGAAGATATTTCCTTTTTCACCATAGCCCACTATGGGCTTCCAAATATCACTTTGCAAATCACACAGTAACAGTCTTAGCGATAGGCTTCTGGAAGGGATAGCTGTAACCCTGTGAGATGAAATAACAGAACACACGGCAGTTTCTCAGAAAGCTTCTTTCCAGTTTTTAACGGAAGATATTTCCTTTTTCACCGTAGCACTCTATGGCCTTCCAAATATCACCTTGAAAATTCCACAAGAGCAGTCTTAGGGAAAGGCTTCTGGAGGGGAAAGCTGTAACTCTGTGAGATGAATTAACAGAACACAAAGCAGTATCTCAGAAAGCTTCTATCCAGTTTTTAACTGAAGATGTTTCCTTATTCACCATAGCGATCTATGGGCTTCCAAATATCTCACTTCAAATCCCACAAGACCAGTCTTAGCGCAAGGCTTCTTGAGGGGAATGCAGCAACTCGGTGAGGTGTATTAACAGAACAAACAGCAGTTTGTCAAAAAGCTTCTTTCCACTTTTTAACGGAAGATATTTCCTTTTTCACCATAGCCCTCTAGGGGCTTCCAAATATCACTTTGAAAATCCCACTAGAACAGTCTTAGCGAAAGTCTTCTTGAGGGGAAAGCTGTAATTTGGGGAGATGTATTATCAGAACACACGGCAATTTTTCAGAAAGTTTCTTTCCAGTTTTTAACGGAAGATATTTTCTTTTTCACCATAGCCCTCTATGGGTTTCCTAATATCACTTTGCAAATTTCACAAGAACAGTCTTAGTGAACGGCTTCTTGAGGGGAAAGCTGAAACTCTGTGAGATGAACTAACAGAACACAAAGCAGTTTCTCAGAGAGCTTCTTTTCGTATTTTAATGGAAGATATTTCCTTTTTCACCATAGCCCTCTACGGGCTTCCAAATATCATTTTGCAAATTCCACAAGAACAGTCTCAGTGAAAGGCTTCTTGAGGAGAAAGCTGTAACTCGGTGAGATGTATTACAAGAACACACGGCAGTTTCTCAGAAAGCTCCTTTCCAGTTTTTAACGGAAGATATTTTCTTTTTCACCACAGCCCTCTATGGGCTTCCAAATATCACTTTGCAAATCACACAAGAACAGTCTTAGCGAAAGGCTTCTGGAGGGGAAAGCTGTAACCCTGTGAGATGAATTAGCAGAACACAAAGCAGTTTCTCAGAAAGCTTCTTTCCAGTTTTTAAAGGTAGATATTTCCTTTTTCACCATAGCAATCTATGGGCTTCCAAATATCACTTTGCAAATCCCACAAGAACAGTCTCAGTGAAAGGCTTCATGAGGAGAAAGCTGTAACTCGGTGAGATGTAGTACACGAACACATGGCAGTTTCTCAGAAAGCTCCTTTCCAGTTTTTAACGGAAGATATTTCCTTTTTCACCATAGCACTCTATGGGTTTCCAAATATCACTTTGAAAATTCCACAGGAACAGTCTTAGGGAAAGGCTTCTGGAGGGGAAAGCTGTAACTCTGTGGATGAATTAACAGAACACAAAGCAGTATCTCAGAAAGCTTCTTCCAGTTTAAACTGAAGATATTTCCTAATTCACCGTAGCCCTCTATGGGCCTCCAAATATCTCTCTGCAATCCCACAAGACCAGTCTTAGCGAAAGGCTTCTGGAGGCGAAAGCTGTAACTCGATGAGGTGTATTAACAGAACACGCAGCAGTTTCTCAGAAAGCTTCTTTCCACTTTTTAACGGAAGATATTTCCTTTTTCACCATAGCCCTCTAGGGGCTTCCAAATATCACTTTGAAAATTCCACTAGAGCAGACTTAGCGAAAATCTTGAGGGGAAAGCTGTAATTTGGTGAGATGTGTTATCAGAACACACGGTAATTTCTCAGAAAGTTTCTTTCCAGTTTTTAACGGAAGACATTTTCTTTTTCTCCATAGCCCTCTATGGGTTTCCTAATTTCCCTTTGCAAATTTCACAAGAACAGTCTTAGTGAACGGCTTCTTGAGGGGAAAGCTGAAACTCTGTGAGATGAACTAACAGAACACAAAGCAGTTTCTCAGAGAGCTTCTTTTCGTATTTCAATTGAAGATATTTCCTTTTTCACCATAGCCCTCTACGGGCTTCCAAATATCATTTTGCAAATTCCACAAGAGCAGTCTTAGCGAAAGACTTCTTGAGGGGAAAGCTGTAACTCTGTGATATGACTTAACAGAACACAAAGCAGTTTCTCAGAAAGCTTCTTTCCAGTTTAAACTGAAGATATTTCCTTTTTCACCATAGCCCTCAATGGGCTTTCAAATATCACTTTGCAAATTCCACAACAACAGCCTTAGCGAAAGGCTTCTTGAGGGGAAAGCTGTAAATCTGAATTGAATTAACAGAACACAAAGCAGTTTCTCAGAAAGCTTCTTTTCAGTTTTTATCTTAGGATATTTCCTTTTTCACCATAGCCCTCCATGGGTTTCCAAATATCACTTTTCAAATCCGACAAGAACAGTCTTAGCGAAAGGCTTCTTGTGGGGAAAGCTCTAACTCGGTGAGATGTATTAACAGAAAACACTGCAGTTTCTCAGAAAGCTTCTTTCCAGTGTTTAACTGAAGATATTTCCTTTTTCACCATAGCCCTCAAAGGGCTTCCCAATATCAGTTTGCAAATTCCACAAGAACAATCTTAGTGAAAGGCTTCTTGAGGGGAAACCTGTAAGTTGGTGAGATATATTAGCACAACACACGGTAATTTCTCAGAATGCTTCTTTCCAGTTTTTAACGGAAGATATTTCCTATTTTACCATAGCCCAATATGGGTTTCCAAATATCACTTTGCAAATTTCACAAGAATAGTCTTAGTGAACGGCTTCTTGAGGGGATAGCTGTAACACTGTGAGATGAACTAACATAACACAAAGCAGTTTCTCAGAGAGCTTCTTTTCGGTTTTTAATGGAAGATATTCCCTTTTTCACCATAGACCTATACAGGCTTCCAAATAACATTTTGCAAATTCCACAAGAACAGACTTAGCGAAAGACTTCTTGAGGGGAAAGCTGTAAATCTGAGTTGAATTTACAGAACACAAAGCAGTTTCTCAGAAAGCTTCTTTTCAGTTTTTATCTTAGATTATTTCTTTTTTCACCATAGCCCTCCATGTTCTTCCAAATATCACTTTTCAAATCCCACAAGAACAGTCTTAGCGAAAGACTTCTTGAGGGGAAAGCTGTAACTCTGTGAGATGACTTAACAGAACACAAAGCAGTTTTTCAGAAAGCTTCTTTCCAGTTGTTAACTGAAGATATTTCCTTTTTCTCCACAGCCCTCAATGGGCTTCCAATATCACTTTGCAAATCCCACAAGAACAGTCTTAGCGAAAGGCTTCCGGAGGGGAAAGCTGTAACCCTGCGAGATGAATTAGCAGAATACAAAGCAGTTTCTCAGAAAGCTTCTTTCCAGTTTAAACTGGAGATATTCCTATTTCACCGTAGCCCTCTATGGGCTTCCAAATATCTCTTTGCAAATCCCACAAGAACAGTCTCAGTGAAAGGCTTCTTGAGGAGAAAGCTGTAACTCGGTGAGATGTATTACAAGAACACACGGCAGTTTCTCAGAAAGCTCCTTTCCAGTTTTTAACGGAAGATATTTTCTTTTTCACCACAGCCCTCTATGGGCTTCCAAATATCACTTTGCAAATCACACAAGAACAGTCTTAGCGAAAGGCTTCTGGAGGGGAAAGCTGTAACCCTGTGAGATGAATTAGCAGAACACAAAGCAGTTTCTCAGAAAGCTTCTTTCCAGTTTTTAACGGTAGATATTTCCTTTTTCACCATAGCAATCTATGGGCTTCCAAATATCTCTTTGCAAATCCCACAAGAACAGTCTCAGTGAAAGGCTTCATGAGGAGAAAGCTGTAACTCGGTGAGATGTATTACACGAACACATGGCAGTTTCTCAGAAAGCTCCTTTCCAGGTTTTAACGGAAGATATTTCCTTTTTCACCATAGCACTCTATGGGTTTCCAAATATCACTTTGAAAATTCCACAAGAACAGTCTTAGGGAAAGGCTTCTGGAGGGGAAAGCTGTAACTCTGTGGATGAATTAACAGAACACAAAGCAGTATCTCAGAAAGCTTCTTTCCAGTTTAAACTGAAGATATTTCCTAATTCACCGTAGCCCTCTATGGGCCTCCAAATATCTCTCTGCAATCCCACAAGACCAGTCTTAGCGAAAGGCTTCTGGAGGCGAAAGCTGTAACTCGCTGAGGTGTATTAACAGAACACGCAGCAGTTTCTCAGAAAGCTTCTTTCCACTTTTTAACGGAAGATATTTCCTTTTTCACCATAGCCCTCTAGGGGCTTCCAAATATCACTTTGAAAATTCCACTAGAGCAGACTTAGCGAAAATCTTCTTGAGGGGAAAGCTGTAATTTGGTGAGATGTGTTATCAGAACACACGGCAATTTCTCAGAAAGTTTCTTTCCAGTTTTTAACGGAAGACATTTTCTTTTTCTCCATAGCCCTCTATGGGTTTCCTAATTTCCCTTTGCAAATTTCACAAGAACAGTCTTAGTGAACGGCTTCTTGAGGTGAAAGCTGAAACTCTGTGAGATGAACTAACAGAAAACAAAGCAGTTCCTCAGAGAGCTTCTTTTCGTATTTTAATGGAAGTTATTTCCTTTTCCTCCATAGCCCTCTACGGGCTTCCAAATATCATTTTGCAAATTCCACAAGAACAGTCTTAGCGAAAGGATTTTTGAGGGGAAAGCTGTAAATCTGTGAGATGACTTAACAGAACACACAGCAGTTTCTCAGAAAGCTTCTTTCCAGTTTAAAGTGAAGATATTTCCTTTTTCACCATAGCCCTCAATGGCCTTTCAAATATCACTTTGCAAATTCCACAACAACAGCCTTAGCGAAAGGCTTCTTGAGGGGAAAGCTGTAAATCTGAGTTGAATTTACAGAACACAAAGCAGTTTCTCAAAAAGCTTCTTTTCAGTTTTTATCTTAGGATATTTCCTTTTTCACCATAGCCCTCCATGGGCTTCCAAATATCACTTTTCAAATCCGACAAGAACAGTCTTAGCGAAAGGCTTCTTGTGGTGAAAGCTGTAACTTGGTGCGATGTATTAACAGAAGACACTGCAGTTTCTCAGAAAGCTTCTTTCCAGTTTTTAACTGAAGATATTTCCTTTTTCTCCATAGCCCTCTACGGGCTTCCAAATATTACTTTGTAAATTCCACAAGAACAGTCTTAGTGAACGGCTTCTTGAGGGGAAAGCTGTAATTCTGTGAGATGAATTAACAGAACACAAAGCAGTTTCTCAGAAATCTTCTTTCCAGTTATTAACTGAAGATATTTCCTTTTTCATTATAGCCCTTTATGGGATTCCAAATATCACTTTGAAAATACCACAAGAACAGTCTTAGCGAAAAGCTTCTGGAGGGGAATGCTGTAACATTGTGAGATGAATTAGCACAACACAAAGCAGTTTCTCAGAAAGCTTCTTTCCAGTTTTTAACGGTAGATATTTTCTTTTTCACCATAGCCCTCTATGGGCTTGCAAATATCACTTTGCAAATTCCACAAGAACAGTCTTACCGAAAGGCTTCTTAAGGGGAAAGCTGTAACTCTGTGAGATGAATTAACAGAACACAAAGCAGTTTCTCAAATATATTCTTTCCAGTTTTTAACGGAAGATATTTCCTTTTACAAGATAGTCCCATATGGGCTTCAAAATATCACTTTGCAAATTCCACAAGAACAGTCTTATCGAAGGGCTTCTTGAGGAGAGAGTTGTAACTCTCCGAAATGAATTAGCAGAACACAAAGCAGTTTCTCAGAAAGCTTCTTTCTAGTTTTTAACGGTAGATATTTCCTTTTTCACCATAGCCCTCTATGGGCTTCCAAATATCTCTTCGCAAATCCCACAAGAACAGACTCAGTGAAAGGCTTCATGAGGAGAAAGCTGTAACTCGGTAAGATGTATTACACGAACACACGGCAGTTTCTCAGAAAGCTCCTTTCCAGTTTTTAACGGAAGATATTTCCTTTTTCACCATAGCACTCTATGGGCTTCTAAATATCACTTTGAAAATTCCACAAGAACAGTCTTAGCGAAAGGCTTCTGGAGGGGAAAGCTGTAACTCTGTGAGATGAATTAACAGAACACAAAGCAGTATCGAAGAAAGCTTCTTTCCAGTTTTTAACTGAAGATATTTCCTAGTTCTCCGTAGCCCTCTATGGGCCTCTAAATATCTCTCTGCAAATCCCACAAGACCAGTCTTAGCGAAAGGCCTCTTGAGGGGAAAGCTGTAACTCGGTGAGGTGTACTAACAGAACACTCAGCAGTTTCTCAGAAAGCTTCTTTCCACTTTTTAACGAAAGATATTTCCTTTTTCACCATAGCCCTCTAGGGGCTTCCAAATATCACTTTGAAAATTACACTAGAATAGTCTTAGCGAAAGGCTTCTTGAGGGGAAAGCTGTAACACTGTGAAATGAATTAACTGAACACAAAGCAGTTTCTCAGAGAGCTTCTTTTCGGTTTTGAATGGAAGATATTCTCTTTTTAACCATAGCCCTCTACGGGCTTCCAAATATCATTTTGCAAATTCCACAAGAACAGTCTTAGCGAAAGACATCTTGAGGGGAATGCTGTAACTCTGTGAGATGACTTAACAGAACACAAAGCAGTTTCTCAGAAAGCTTCTTTCCAGTTAAAACTTAAGATATTTCCTTTTTCACCATAGCCCTCAATGGGCTTACAAGTATCACTTCCCAAATTCCACAACAACAGCCTTAGCGAAAGGCTTCTTGAGGGGAAAGCTGTAAATCTGAGTTGAATTTACAGAAAACAAAGCAGTTTCTCATAAAGCTTCTTTTCAGTTTTTATCTTAGGATATTTTCTTTTTCACCATAGCCCTCCATTGGCTTCCAAATATCTCTTTGCAAATCCGACAAGAACAGTCTTAGCGAAAGGCTTATTGTGGGGAAAGCTGTAACTCGGTGAGATGTATTAACACAACACACGGTAATTTCTCAGAATGCTTCTTTCCAGTTTTTAACGGAAGATATTTCCTATTTCACCATAGTCCTCTATGGGCTTCCAAATATCATTTTGCAATATTTACAAGAACAGTCTTAGTGAACGGATTCTTGAGGGGAAAGCTGTAACTCTGTGAGATGAACTAGCAAAACACAAAGCAGTTTCTCAGAAAGCTCCTTTTTGGTTTTTATCTTAGGATATTTCCATTTTCACCATAACCCTCTATGGGCTTCCAAATATCACTTCGCAATTTCCACAAGAACAGCCTTAGCGAAAGTCTTCTTGACGGAAAACCTGTAGCTCTGTGAGATGAATTAACAGAACACAAACCAGCTTCTCAGAAAGCTTCTTTCCAGTTTTTAACGGAAGATATTTCCTTTTTCACCATAGCCCTCTATGGGCTTCCAAATATCACTTTGCAAATTCCACAAGAACAGTCTTAGCGAAAGGTTTTTTGAAGGGAAGCTGTAACTCTGTGAGGTGAATTGACAGAACACAAAGCAGTTTCTAAGAAAGCTTCTTTCCAGTGTTTAACATGAAGATATTTCCTTTTCCACCATAGCCCTCTATGGGCTTAGAAATATCACTTTCCAAATTCCACAAGAACAGCCTTAGCGAAAGGGTTCTTGAAGGGAAAGCTGTAACTCTGTGAGATGAATTAACAGAACACAAAGCAGTTTCTCAGAAAGCTTTTTTCCAGTTTCTAACGGAAGATATTTCCTTTTCCACCATAACCCTCTACGGGCTTCCAAATATCACTTTGCAAATTCCACAAGAACAGTCATAGCGAAAAGCTTCTTCAGGGGAAAGCTGTAACACTGTGGGAACAATTAAGAGAACACAAAGCAGTTTCTCAGAAAGCTTCTTTCCATTTTTTAACGGAAGATATATCCTTTTTCACCATAGCCCTCTATGAGATTCCAAATATCACTTTGCAAATTCCACAAGAACAATCTTAGCGAAACGTTTCTTGAGGGGAAAACTGTAACTATGTGAGAAGAATTAACAGTACACAAAGCAGTTTCTCAGAAAGCTTCTTTACAGCTTTTAATGGAAGATATTTTCTTTTTCGCCATAGTCCTCTATGGGCTTCCAAATATCAATTTCCAAATTCCACAAGAACAGTCTTAGCAAAAGGTTTCTTGAGGGGAATTCTGTAACTCTGTGAGATGAATTAACAGAACAGAAAGCAGTTCCTCAGAAAGCATCTTTCCAGTTTTTAATGGAAGATATTTCCTTTTTCATCATAGCCCTCTATGGACTTCCAAAAGAAAAAAGAAGAAAAAGAAATGAACAAAGCCTGCAAAAAGTATGGGATTATGTAAAAAGACCAAATCTACGTCTGATTGGGGTGCCTGAAAGTGAGGGGGAAAATGGAACCAAGTTGGAAAACACTCTTCAGGATATCATCCAGGAGAACTTCCCCCAACCTAGTAGGGCAGGCCAACATTCAAATCCAGGAAATACAGAGAACGCCACAAAGATACTCCTCGAGAAGAGCAACTCCAAGACACATAATTGCCAGATTCACCAATGTTGAAATGAAGGAAAAAATCTTAAGGGCAGCCAGAGAGAAAGGTCGAGTTACCCACAAAGGGAAGCCCATCAGACTAACAGCAGATCTCTCGGCAGAAACTCTTCAAGCCAGAAGAGAGTGGGGGCCAATATTCAACATTCTGAAAGAAAAGAATTTTAAACCCAGAATTTTATATCCAGCCAAACTAAGTTTCATAAGTGAAGGAGAAATAAAATCCTTTACAGATAAGCAAATGCTTAGAGATTTTGTCACCACTAGGCCTGCCTTACAAGAGACCCTGAAGGAAGCACTAAACATGGAAAGGAACAACCGGTACCAGCCACTGCAAAAACATGCCAAAATGTAAAGACCATCAAGGCTAGGAAGAAACTGCATCAACTAACGAGCAAAATAACCAGTTAATATCATAATGGCAGGAACAAGTTCACACATAACAATCTTAACCTTAAATGTAAATGGACTAAATGCTCCAATTAAAAGACACAGACTGGCAAACTGGATAAAGAGTCAAGATCCATCAGTCTGCTGTATTCAGGAGACCCATCTCACACGCAGAGACATACATAGGCTCAAAATAAAGGGATGGAGGAAGATTTACCAAGCAAATGGAGAACAAAAAAAAGCAGGGGTTGCAATACTAGTCTCTGATAAAACAGACTTTAAACCATCAAAGATCAAAAGAGACAAAGAAGACCATTACATAATGGTAAAGGGATCAATTCAACAGGAAGAGCTAACTATCCTAAATATATATGCACCCAATACAGGAGCACCCAGATTCATAAAGCAAGTCCTTAGAGACTTACAAAGAGACTTAGACTCCCATACAATAATAATGGGAGACTTCAACACTCCATTGTCAACATTAGACAGATCAACGAGACAGAAAGTTAACAAGGATATCCAGGAATTGAACTCATCTCTGCAGCAAGCAGACCTAATAGACATCTATAGAACTCTCCACCCCAAATCAACAGATTATACATTCTTCTCAGCACCACATCGTACTTACTCCAAAATTGACCACGTAATTGGAAGTAAAGCACTCCTCAGCAAATGTACAAGAACAGAAATTATAACAAACTGTCTCTCAGACCACAGTGCAATCAAATTAGAACTCAGGACTAAGAAACTCAATCAAAACCGCTCAACTACATGGAAACTGAACAACCTGCTCCTGAATGACTACTGGGTACATAACGAAATGAAGGCAGAAATAAAGATGTTCTTTGAAACCAATGAGAACAAAGATACAACATACCAGAATCTCTGGGACACATTTAAAGCAGTGTGTAGAGGGAAATTTATAGCACTAAATGCCCACAAGAGAAAGCAGGAAAGATCTAAAATTGACACTCTAACATCACAATTAAAAGAACTAGAGAAGCAAGAGCAAACACATTCGAAAGCCAGCAGAAGGCAAGAAATAACTAAGATCAGAGCAGAACTGAAGGAGATAGAGACACAAAAAACTCTCCAAAAAATCAATGAATCCAGGAGTTGGTTTTTTGAAAAGATCAACAAAATTGACAGACCACTAGCAAGACTAATAAAGAAGTAAAGAGGGAAGAATCAAATCGACACAATTAAAAATGATAAAGGGGATATCACCACCGACCCCACAGAAATACAAACTACCATCAGAGAATACTATAAACACCTCTACGCAAATAAACTGGAAAATCTAGAAGAAATGGATAATTTCCTGGACACTTACACTCTTCCAAGACTAAACCAGGAAGAAGTTGAATCCCTGAATAGACCAATAGTAGGCTCTGAAATTGAGGCAATAATTAATAGCCTACCAATCAAAAAAAGTCCACGACCAGATGGATTCACAGCTGAATTCTACCAGAGGTACAAGGAGGAGCTGGTACCATTCCTTCTGAAACTATTCCAATCAATAGAAAAAGAGGGAATCCTCCCTAACTCATTTTCGGAGACACAACAAAAAAAGAGAATTTTAGAACAATATCCCTGATGAACATCGATGCAAAAATCCTCAATAAAATACTGGCAAACCGGATTCAGCAGCACATCAAAAAGCTTATCCACCATGATCAAGTGGGCTTCATCCCTGGGATGCAAGGCTGGTTCAACATTCGCAAATCAATAAACATAATCCAGCATATAAACAGAACCAAAGACAAGAACCACATCATTATCTCAATAGATGCAGAAAAGGCTTTTGACAAAATTCAACAGCCCTTCATGCTAAAAACGCTCTATTGGCTTCCAAATATCACTTTGCAAATTCCACAAGAAGAGTCTTAGCGAAAGGCTTATTGAAGGGAAAGCTGTAACTCTGTGAGATGAATTAACAGAACACAAAGCAGTTTCTCAGAAAGCTTCTATCCTGTTTTTATCGGAAGATATTTCCTTTTCCACCATAGCCCACTATGGGCTTCCAAATATCACTGTGCAAATTCCACAAGAACAGTCTTAGCGAAAGGCTTCTTGATGGGAAAGCTGTAACTCTGTGAGATGAATTAAAAGAACACAAAGTAGTTTCTCAGAAAGTTTCGTTCCAGTTTTAACGGAAAATACCTTCTTTTTCACCATAGTCCTCTATGGGCTTCCAAATATCACTGTGCAAATTCCACAAAATCGATTTAACCAAACGCTTCTTGAAGGGAAAGCTGTAACTCTGTGAGATGAATTAACAGAACGCAAAGCAGTTCCTCAAAAAGCTTCTTTCCACTTTTTAACGGAAGATATTTCCTTTTTCACAGTAGCCCTCTATGGACTTCCAAATATCACATTGCAAATTCCACAAGAACAGTCTTCGCGAAAGTCATCTTGAGGGGAAAGCTGTAACTCTGTGAGATGAATTAACAGAACACAAAGCAGTTTCTCAGAAAGCTTATTTCCAGTTTTTAAGTGAAGATATTTCCTTTTTCACCTTAACCCTCTAGGGGTTCCAAATATCACTTTGCAAATTCCCCAAGAACAGTCTTAGCGAAAGGCTTCTTGAGGGGCAAGCTGTAACTCTGGGAGATGAATTAACAGAACACAAAGCAATTTCTCAGAAAGCTTCTTTCCGGTTTTTAACGGAAGATATTTCCTTTTTCAATGTAGCCCTCCAGGGGCTTCCAAATATCACTTTGAAAATTCCACAAGGACAGTCTTAGCGAAAGGCTTCTTGAGGGTAAAGCTGTCACTCTGTGAGATGAATTAACAGAACACAGAGCAGTTTCTCAGAGAGCTTCTTTCCAGTTTTTAACGGAAGATATTTCCTTTTTCACCATAGCCATCTAAGGGCTTCCAAATATCACCTTGCAAATTCCACAAGAAGAGTCTCCGCTAAAGTCTTCTTCAGGGGAAAGCTGTAACACTGTGAGATGAATTAACAGAACACAAAGTAGTTTCTCAGATTGCTTGTTTTCAGTTTTTATCTTAGAATAGTTCCTTTTTCACCTTAGCCCTCTATGGGCTTGAAAATATCACTATGAAAATTCCACAAGAACAGTCTTAGCGAAAGGCTTCTTGAGGTGAAAGCAGTGAGTCTCTGAGATGAATTAACAGAACACAGAGCAGTTTCTCAGAAAGCTTCTTTCCAGTTTTTCACGGAAGATATTTCCTTTTCCACCATAGACCTCTATGGGCTTCCAAATATCACTTTGCCAATTCCACAAGAAGAGTCTTAGCGAAAGGCTTCTTGAGGGGAAAGCAGTAACTGTGAGATGAATTAATCGAAAACAAAGCAGTTTCTCTGAAAGCTTCTTTCCAGTTTTTAAGGGAAGATTTTCCTTTTTCACCATAACCCTCTATGGGCTTCCAAATATCACTGCACAAATTCGACAAAAATAGATTTAGCGAAACGCTTCTTGAACGGAAACCTGTAACTCTGTGAGATGAATTAACAGAGCACAAAGCAGTTTCTCACAAAGCTTCTTTCCAGTTTTTAACGGAAGATATTTCCTTTTTCACCGTAGCCCTCTATGGACTTCCAAATATCACTTTGCAAATTCCACAAAAAAAGTCTTCGCGAGAGTCTTCTAGAGGCGAAAGCAGTAACTCGGTGAGATGAATTAACTGAACACAAACCATCTTCTCAGAAAGCTTCTTTTCAGTTTTTAACGGAAGATATTTCCTTTTTCACCATAGCCCTCTATGGGCTTCCAAATATCACTTTGCAAATTCCACAAGAACAGACTTAGCGAAAGGCTTCTTGAAAGAAAGCTGTAACTCTGTGAGATGAATTAACAGAACACAAATCAGTTTCTCAGAAAGCTTCTTTCCAGTTTTTAACGGAAGATATTTCCTTTTTCAATATAGCCCTCTATGGGCTTCCAAATATCACTTGGCAAATTCCACAAGAACAGTCTTAGCGAAAGATTTCTTGAAGGGAAGCTATAACTCTGTGAGATGAATTGACAGAACACAAAGCAGTTTCTAAGAACGCTTGTTTCCAGTGTTTAACTTAAGATATTTCCTTTTTCACCATAGCCCTCTATGGGCTTCCAAATATCACTTGGCAAATTCCACAAGAACAGTCTTAGCGAAAGGCTTCATGAGGGGAAAGCTGTAAGTCTGTGAGGTGAATTAACAGAACAGAAAGCAGTTTCTCAGAAAGCTTCTTTCCAGTTTTTAACGGAAGATATTTCCTTTTTCACATTAGCCCTCTATATGCTTCCAAATATCAAATTGCAAATTTCCCAAGAACAGGCTTAACAAAAGGATTCTTGAGGAGAAACCTGTAACTCTGTGAAATGAAATAATAGAACACAAAGCAGTTTCTCAGAAAGCTTCTTTCCAGTTTTCATCTTAGGATATTTCCTTTTTCACCATAGACATCTATGGGCTTCCAAATATCACTTTGCAAAATCCACAAGAACAGTCTTCGCGAAAGGCTTCTTGAGGGTAAAGCTGTAACTCTGTGAGATGAATTAACAGAGCACAAAGTAGTTTTTCAGAAAGCTTCTTTTCAGTTTTTGTCTTAGGATATTTCCTTTTTCACCATAGCCCTCTATTGGATATTTAGTATCACTTTCCAATTTCCACAAAAACAGTCTTAGCGAAAGGCTTCTGGAGGGGAAAGCTCTAACTCTTTGAGATGAACTAACAGAATACAAAGTAGTTTCTCAGAAAGTTAATTTTCAGTCTTTATCTTAGGATATTTCCTTTTTCACCATAGACCACTAAGGGCTTCCAAATATCACTTTGCAAATTCCACAAGAACAGTCTTAGCGAAAGGCTTCTTGAGGGGAAAGCTGTAAGTCTGTGAAATGAGTTAACAGAACACAAAGCAGTTTCTCAGAGAGCCTCTTTCCAGTTTTTAACGGAAGATATTTCCTTTTTCACCATAGCCCTCTATGGGCTTCCAAATATAACTTTGCAAATTCCACAAGAACATTCTTAGCGAAAGGCTTCTTGAGGGGAAAGCTGTAACTCTGTGAGATGAATTAACAGAAAACAAAGCAGTTTCTCAGAAAGATTCTTTGCAGTTTTTAACGGAAGATATTTCCTTTTTAACCATAGCCCTCCATGGGCTTCCAAATATCACTTTGCATATTCCACAAGAACTGTCTTAGCGAAAGGCTTCTTGAGGGGAAAGCTGTAACTCTGTGAGATGAATTAACAGAACACAAAGCAGTTTTTCAGAAAGTTTGTTTTCAGTTTTTCACATAAGATATTTCCTTTTTCACAATAGCCCTCTAAGGGCTTCCAAATATCACTTTGCATATTCCACAAGAACAGTATTAGCGGAAGACTTCTTGAGGGGAATGCTCTAACTCTGTGAGATGAATTAACAGAACACAAAGCAGTTTTTCAGAAAGCTTCTTTTCAGTTTTTAAGGAAAGATATTTCCTTTTTCACAATAGAGCTCTATGGGCTTCCAAATATCACTTTGAAAATTCCACAAGAACTGTCTTACGAAAGACTTTTTAAGGAGAAAGCTGTAACTCTCTGAGATGAATTAACAGAACACAAAGCAGTTTCTCAGTAAGCTTCTTTCCAGTTTTTAACGGAAGATATTTCCTTTTTCGCCATAGCCCTCTATGGGCTTCCAAATATCACTTTGCAAATTCCACAAGAACAGTCTTAGCGAAAGGCTTCTTGAGGAGAAATCTGTACCTCTCTCAGATGAAATAACAGAACTCAAAGCAGTTTCTCAGAAAGCTTATTTCCATTTTTAACTGAAGATATTTACTTTTTCACCAAAAACCTCTATGGGCTTCCAAATATCACTTTGCAAATTTCACAAGAACCGTCTTAGTGAAAGGCTTCTTGAGGGGAAAGCTGTAACTCTTTGTGTTGAATTAACAGAACACAAAGCAGTTTCTCAGAAAACTTCTTTCCTGTTTTTATCTTAGAATAGTTCCTTTTTCTCCATAGCCATCTATGGGCTTCCATTAATCACTTTGCAAATTCCACAAGAAGAGTCTTAGTGAAAAGCTTCTTGAGGGGAAGCTGTAAATCTCTCAGATGAATTAATAGAACACAAAGCAATTTCTCAGACAACTTCTTTCCAGTTTTAAACCGAAGATATTTCCTTTTTCATCATAGCCCTCTATGGGCTTCCAAATATGACTTTGAATATCCCACAAGAACATTCTTAGCGAAGGCTTCTTGTGGGGAAAGCTGCAACTCGGTAAGATGTAGAATTAACAGAACACACGGCAGTTTCTCAGAAAGCTTCTTTTCAGTTTTTAACTGAAGATATTTCCTTTTTCACCATTGCCCTCTAGGGGCTTCAAAATATCACTGTGCAAATTCCACAAGAACAGTCTAAGCGAAAGGCTTCTTAGGGAAAATCTGTAACTCTTCGAGATGAATTAACAGAACACAAACCACTTTCTCACAAAGCTTCTTTCCAGTTTTTATTTGTAGATATTTCCTTTTTCACCAAAGCACTCTATGGGCTTCCAAATGTCAGTTTGTTAATCCCACAAGAACAGCCTTAGCGAAAGGCTTTTTGAGGGAAAAGCTGTAACTCTCTGAGATGAATTAACCGAACACAAAGCAGTTTCTCAGAAAGCTTCTTTAAACTGTTTAACGGAAGATATTTCCTTTGTCACCATAGCCCTCCAAGGGCTTCCAAAAATCACTTTGCAGAATTCCACAAGAACAGTCTTAGCGAACGGGTTCTGGAGGGATATGCTATTACTCTGTGAGATGAATTAACAGAACACAAAGCAGTTTCTCAGAAAGCTTCTTTTTAGATTTTATCTTAGGATATTTCCTTTTTCATCATAGCCCTCAATGGGCTTCCAAATATCACTTTGCAAATTCCACAAAAACAGTCTTATCGAAAGGCTTCCTGAGGGAAAAGCTGTAACTCTGTGAGATGAATTAACAGAACTCAAAGCAGTTTCTCAGAAATATTTTTTCAAGTTTTTAACGGAAGAAATTTCCTTTTTCACCACAGCCCTCTGTGGACTTCCAAATATTACTTTGCAAATCCCACAAGAACAGTCCTAGCAAAAGTCTTCTTGAGGGGAAAGCTGTAACTAGGTGAGGTGCATTAAGACAACTCATGGCAGTTTCTCAGAAAGCTTATTTCCAGTTTTTAACTGAAGATATTTCCTTTTTGCCCATAGCCCTCTATGGGTTTCCAAATATCACTTTGCAAATTCCACAAGAAGAGTCTTAGTGATCGGTTTCTTGAGGGGAAAGCTGTAACTCTGTGAGATGAATTAAAAGAACACAAAGCAGTTTCTCAAAAAGCTTTTTTCCAGTTTTTAACGAAAGATAATTCCTTTTTCACCATAGACCTCTACGGGCTTCCAAATATCACTTTGCAAATTGCACAAGAACAATCTAAGCGAAAGGCTTCTTGAGGGGAAAGCTGTAACTCTGTGAGAAGAATTAACCGAACACGAAGCAGTTTCTCAGAAAGCTTCTTTCCAGTTTTTAACTGAAGATATTTCCTTTTTCACCAGAGCCCTCTATGGACTTCCAAATATCACTTTGAAAATTCCACAAGAACAGTCTTAGCGAAAGGCTTCTTGAGGGAAAAGCTGTAACTCTGTGAGGTGAAGTAACAGAACACAAAGCTGTTCTGCAGAAAGCATCTTTTCAGTTTTTAACGGAAGATATTTCCTTTTTCACCTTAGCCATCTATGGGCTTCCAAATATCACTTTGAAAATTCCACAAGAACAGTCTTAGGGAAAGGCTTCTTGCGGGGAAAGCTGTAACTCTGTGAGATGAGTTAACAGAACACAAAGCAGTTTCTCTGAAAGCCTTTTTCCACTTTTTAATGTAAGATACTTCCTTTTTCACCATAGCCCTCGATGGGCTTCCAAATATCACTTAGAAAATACCACAAGAACAGTCTTAGGGAGTGTCTTCTTGAGGGGAAAGCTGTAACTCTGTGAGATGAATTAACAGAACACAAAGCAGTTTCTCAGAAAACTTCTATACAGTTTTTAACTGAAGATATTCCCTTTTTCACAATAGCCCTGTAAGGGCTTGAAAATATCACTCTGCATATTCCACAAGAACAGTCTTAGGGAAAGGCTTCTTGAGGGGAAAGCTGTAACTCTGTGAGATGAATTAACAGAACACAAACCATTTTCTCAGAAATATTCTTTCCAATTTTTAACGGAAGCTATTTCCTTTTTCACCATAGCACCCTATGGTCTTCCAAATATCACTTTGGAAATTCCACAAGAACAGTCTTAGCGAAAGGCTTCTTGAAGGGAAAGCTGTAACTCCGTGAGATAAATTAACAGAACACAAAGGAGTTTCTCAGAAAGCTTCTTTTCAGTTTTTATCTTAGAATATTTCCTTTTTCAAGATAGCTTTTTTTGGGCTTCCAAATATCAATTTGCAAATTCCACAAGAACAGTCTTAGTGTATGGCTTCTGGAAGTGAAATCTGTAACTCTGTGAGATGAATTAACAGAACACAAAGCAGTTTCTCAGAAGTTTCTTTCCAGTATTTAACGGAAGATATTTCTTTTATCACCGTAGCCTTCTATGGGCTTCCAATATCACTTTGCAAATTCCACAAGAACAGTCTTAGCGAAAGGCTTCTTGAGGGAAAAGCTGTAACTCTGTGAGGTGAAGTAACAGAACACAAAGCTGTTCTGCAGAAAGCATCTTTTCAGTTTTTAACGGAAGATATTTCCTTTTTCACCTTAGCCATCTATGGGCTTCCAAATATCACTTTGAAAATTCCACAAGAACAGTCTTAGGGAAAGGCTTCTTGCGGGGAAAGCTGTAACTCTGTGAGATGAGTTAACAGAACACAAAGCAGTTTCTCTGAAAGCCTTTTTCCACTTTTTAATGTAAGATACTTCCTTTTTCACCATAGCCCTCGATGGGCTTCCAAATATCACTTAGAAAATACCACAAGAACAGTCTTAGGGAGTGTCTTCTTGAGGGGAAAGCTGTAACTCTGTGAGATGAATTAACAGAACACAAAGCAGTTTCTCAGAAAACTTCTATACAGTTTTTAACTGAAGATATTCCCTTTTTCACAATAGCCCTGTAAGGGCTTAAAAATATCACTCTGCATATTCCACAAGAACAGTCTTAGGGAAAGGCTTCTTGAGGGGAAAGCTGTAACTCTGTGAGATGAATTAACAGAACACAAACCATTTTCTCAGAAATATTCTTTCCAATTTTTAACGGAAGCTATTTCCTTTTTCACCATAGCACCCTATGGTCTTCCAAATATCACTTTGGAAATTCCACAAGAACAGTCTTAGCGAAAGGCTTCTTGAAGGGAAAGCTGTAACTCCGTGAGATAAATTAACAGAACACAAAGGAGTTTCTCAGAAAGCTTCTTTTCAGTTTTTATCTTAGAATATTTCCTTTTTCAAGATAGCTTTTTTTGGGCTTCCAAATATCAATTTGCAAATTCCACAAGAACAGTCTTAGTGTATGGCTTCTGGAAGTGAAATCTGTAACTCTGTGAGATGAATTAACAGAACACAAAGCAGTTTCTCAGAAGTTTCTTTCCAGTATTTAACGGAAGATATTTCTTTTATCACCGTAGCCTTCTATGGGCTTCCAATATCACTTTGCAAATTCCACAAGAAGAGTCTTAGCGAAAGGCTTCTTGAAGGAAAGCTGTAGCTCTGTGAGATGAATTAAAAAACACAAAGCATTTTCTCAGAAAGCTTCTTTCCAGTTTTTACCTGAAGATATTTCCTTTTTCACCATAGCCCTCAATGTGCTTCCAAATATCACTTTTTAAATCCCACAAGAACAGACTTAGCGATAGTCTTCTTGTGGGAAAAGCTGTAACTCGGTGAGATGTATTAACAGAACACACGGCAGTATCTCAGAAAGCTTCTTTTTCAGTTTTTATCTTAGGATATTTCCTTTTTCACCATAGCCCTCTATGGGTTACAAATATCACTTTGCAAATGCCACAAGAACAGTCTTAGCGAAAGGCCTCTTGACGGAAAAGCTGAAACTCTGTGAGTTGAATAAACAGAACACAAAGCAGTTTCTCCGAAAGCTTCTTTTCAGTTTTTATCTTAGAATATTTCCTTTTTCACCATAGCCCTCTCTGGGCTTCCAAATATCACTTTGCGAATTCCACAAGAAAAGTCTTAGTGAAAAGCATCTTTAGGGGTAGCTGTAACTCTGTGAGATGAATTAATAGAACACAAAGCAGTTTCTCAGAAAGCTTCTTTCCAGTTTTTAACGGAAGATATTTCCTTTTTCACCTTAGCCCTCTATGGGCTTCCAAATATGACTTTGAATACCCCACAATAACATTCTTAGCGAAGGCTTCTAGTGGGGAAAGCTGTAACTCGGTCAGATGTACACTTAACAGAACACTCGGCAGTTTCTCAGAAAGCTTCTTTTCAGTTTTTAACTGAATATATTTCCTTTTTCATCATAGCCCTCTATGAGCTTCCAAATATCACTTTGCAAATTCCACAGGAACAGACTTAGCGAAAGGCTTCTGGAAGGGAAATCTGTAACTCTGTGAGATGAATTAACAGAACACAAAGCAGTTTCTATGAAAGCTTCTTTTCAGTTTTTATCTTAGGATATTTCCTTTTTCACCATAGCCCTGAATGGGCCTCAAAATATCACTTTGCAAATTCCAAAACAGCAGTCTTAGCGAAACGTTTCTGGAGCGGAAAGCTGTAACCCTCTGAGACGAATTAACAGAACACAAAGCAGTTTCTAAGAAAGATTCTTTCCAGTTTTTAACGGAAGATATTTCATTTTTCACCATAGCCCTCTATGGGCTTCCAAATATCACTTTGGAAATGCCAAAAGAACAGTCTTAGCAAAAGGCTTCTTGAGGCGAAAGCTGTATCTCTGTGAGATAAATTAACAGAACACAAAGCAGTTTCTCAGAAAACTTCTTTCCAGTTTTTAACTGAAGATATTTCCTTTTTCACCATAGCCCTCAATGGGCTTCCAAATATCACTTTGCACATCCCACAAGAACAGTCTCAGCGAAAGGCTTCTACAGGGGAACGCTGCAACTCTGTGAGATGAATTAACAGAACACAAAGCAGTTTCTCAGAAAGCTTCCTTCCAGTTTTTAATGGAAGATATTTCCTTTTTAACCAAAGCCCTGTATGGGCGTCCAAATATCACTTTGCAAATTCCTCAGCAACAGCCTTAGCGAAAGTCTTCTTGAGGGGAAAGCTGTAACTCTGTGAGTTGAATTGACAGAACACAAAGCAGTTTTTCAGAAAGCTTCTTTTCAGTTTTTATCTTAGGCTATTTCCTTTTTCACCATAGCCCTCTAGGGGCTTCCAAATATCACATTGCAAATTCCACAAGAACAATCTTAGTTAATGGCTTCTTGAGGGGAAAGCTGTAACGTTGTGAGATGAATTAACAGAACACAAAACAGTTTCTCAGAAAGCTTCTTTCCAGTTTTTAACGGAAAATATTTCCTATTTCACCATAGCCATCCATGGGCTTCCAAATTACACTTTGCAAATTCAACAAGAACAGTCTTAGCGAAAGGCTTCTGGAGGGATAAGCTGTAACTCTGTGAGATGAATTAACAGAACACAAAGCAGTTTCTCAGAAAGCTTCTTTTTAGTTTTTATCTTAGGATATTTCCTTTTTCAGCAAAGCCCTCAATGGGCTTCCAAATATCACCTTGCAAAATCCACAAAAACAGTCTTATCGAAAGGCTTCTTGAGGGAAAAGCTGTAACTCTGTGAGATGAATTAACAGAACTCAAAGCAGTTTCTCAGAAATCTTCTTTACACTTTTTAACGGAATATATTTATTTTTTCACATTAGCCAGTTATGGGCCTCCAAATATCACTTTGCAAATTCCACAAGAACAGTATTTGCGAAAGGCTTCTTGAGGGGAAAGCTGTAACTCTGTGAGTTGAATTAACAGAAAACAAAGCAGTTTCTCAGAAAGTTTATTTTCAGTTTTTATCTTAGGATATTTACTTTTTCACTATAGTCCTCTAAGGGCTTCCAAATGTCACTTGGTAAATTCCACAAGAACAGTCTCAGTGAACGGCTCCTTGAGCGGAAAGCTGTAACACAGTGAGATAAACTAAGAGAACAGAAAGCAGTTTCTCAGAAAGGTTCTTTTCAGTTTTTATCTTAGGATATTTCCTTTTTCACCATAGCCCTCTGAGGGCTTCTAAATATCACTTTGCAAATTACACAAGAGCAGTCTTAGCAAAAGGCTTCTTGAGGGGAAAGGTGTAACTCTTTGAGATGAATTAACAGAACACAAAGCAGTTTCTCAGAATGTTTCTTTTCAGTTTTTAACTGAAGATATTTCCTTTTTCACCATAGCCCACTTTGGGCTACCAAATATCACTTTGCAAATTCCTAAAGAAGAGTCTTAGTGAAGGGCTTCTGGAGGGGAAATCTGTAACTCTGTGAGATGAACTAACAGAACACAAAGTAGTTTCTTAGAAATCTTCTTTCCAGTTTTTAACGAAAGATATATCCTTTTTACCATAGCCCCCTAAGGTCTTCCAAATAACACTTTGCAAATTCCACAACAACAGTCTTAGCGAAAGGCTTCCTGAGGGGAAAGTGTGTAACTCTGTGAGATGAATTAACAGAACACATAGCAGCTTCTCAGAAAGTTTCTTTCCAGTTTTTAACGGAAGATATTTCCTTTTTCACCATAGCCCTCTATGGGCTTCTAAATATCTCTTTGAAAATTCCACAAGAACAGCCTTAGCCAAAGGCTTCATGAGGGGAAGGCTGTACCTCTGTGAGATGAATTAGCAGAACACAAAGCAGTTTCTCAGAAAGCTTCTTTACAGTTTTTAACTGAAGATATTTCCTTTTTCACCATAGCCCTGTATGGGTTTCCAAATATCACTTTGCAAATTCCACACGAACAGTCTTAGCGAAAGGCTTCTGGAACGGAAGCTGTAAACCTGTGAGATGAATTAACATAACACAAAGCAGTTTCTCAGAAAGCTTCTTTTCGGTTTCTATCTTACAATATTTCCTTTTTCACCATAGCCCTCTATGGGCTTCCAAAGATCACTTTGCAAATTCCACAAGAACAGTTTTAGTGAAAGGCTTCTTGAGGGGAAAGCTGTAACTCTGTGAAATGAATTAACAGAACACAAAGCAGTTTCTCAGAAGCTTCTTTCCACTTTTTAACTGAAGATATTTCAATTTTCAGCATAGCCCTCTATGGGCTTCCAAAGATAACTTTGCAAATCCCACAAGAACAGTCTTAGTGAAAGGCTTTTTGAGGGTCAAACTATAACTCGGTGAGATGTATTAACGTAACACACGGCAGATTCTCTGAAAGCTACTCTCCAGTTTTTAACGGAAGATATTTCCTTTTTCACCATAGCCCTCTATGGGCTTCGAAATATCACTTTGAAAATTTCACAACAACAGCCTTAGCAAAAGGCTTCTTGAGGGGAAAGCTGTAACTCTGTGAGTTGAATTGACAGAACACAAAGCAGTTTCTCAGAAAACTTATTTTCAGTTTCTATCTTATGATAATTCCTTTTTAAAAATGGCCTTCTATGGGCTTCCAAATATCACTTTGCAAATTCCACAAGAACAGTCTTAGCGAAAGGCCTCTGGAGGTGAAGCTGTAACAATGTGAGATGAATTAACAGAACAAATAGCAATTTCTCAGAAATATTCTTTCCAGTTTTTAACGGAAGAAATTTCCTTTTTCACCATAGCCCTCTATGGACTTCCAAATATCACTTTGCAAATCCCACAAGAACAGTCCTAGCGAAAGTCTTCTTGAGGGGAAAGCTGAAACTCGGTGAGGTGCATTAAGAGAACACATGGCAGTTTCTCAGAAAGCTTATTTCCAGTTTTTAAGGGAAGATATTTCCTTTTTCACCATAGCCCTCTATGGGCTTCCAAATATCACTTTGCAAATTCCACAAGAACAGTCTTAGTGATCGGTTTCTTGAGGGGAAAGCTGTAACTCTTTGAGATGTATTAGCAGAACACAAAGGAGTTTCTCAGAAATCTTCTTTCCAGTTTTTAACGGAAGATATTTCCTTTTTCACCATAGCCCAATACGGGCTTCCAAATATCATGTTGCACATTCCACAAGAACAGTCTTAGCGAAAGGCTTCTGGAGGGGAAATCTATAACTCCGTGAGATCAATTAAGAAAACACAATGCAGTTTCTCAGAAAGCTTCTTTTCAGTTTTTATCTTAGGATACTTCCTTTTTCACCATAGCCCTCTAGGAGCTTCCAAATATCACTTTGCAAATTCCACAAGAACAGTCTCAACGAAAGGCTTCTTGAGGTGAAAGCTGTAACACTGTGAGATGAATTAACAGAACACAAAGCAGTTTCTCAGATAGCTTCTTTCAGTTTTTATCTTAGGATATTTCCTTTTTCACCATAGCTCTCTCTGGGCTTCCAAATATCACTTTGCAAATTCCCCAAAAACAGTGTTTGCGAAAGTTTTCTGGATGGGAGAGCTGTAACACTGTGAGATGCATTAACAGGATACAAAGCAGTTTCTCAGAAATCTTCTTTCCAGTTTTTATTGGAAGATATTTCTTTTATCACCTTAGCCCTCTATGGGATTCCAAATATCTCTTTGCAAATTCTACAAGAGCAGTCTTAGAGAAAGGCTTCTTGAGATCAAAACTCTAATTCTGTGAGATGAATTATCAGAACACAAAGCATTTTCTCACAAATCTTCTTTCCAGTTTTTAACGGAAGATATTTCCTTTCTCACCAGGGTCCTCTATGGGCTTCCAAGTATCACTTTGCAAATCCCACAAGAACAGTCTCAGCGAAAGGCTTTTAGAGAGGAAAGCTGTAACTCAGTGAGAAGTATCATCAGAAAACACGGCATTTTCTCAGAATGCTTCTTTCCAGTTTTTAACGGAAGATATTTCCTTTTTCACCATAGTCCTCTATGGGTTTCCAAATATCACTTTCCAAATTTCACAAAACAGTCTTAGTAAACGGCTTCTTGAGGGGAAAGCTGTAGCACTGTGAGATGAACTAACAGAACACAAAGCAGTTTTTCAGACAGCTTCTTTTCGGTTAGTATGTTAGGATATTTCCATTTTCACCATAGCCCTCTATGGACTTCAACATATCACTTTGGAAATTCCTCAAAAAAAGTCTTAGCGGAAGGCTTCTTGAGGGGCAAGCTGTAACTCTTTGAGATGAATGAACAGAACACAAAGCAGTTTCTCGGAAAGCTTCTTTTCATTTTTTAACTGAAGGTATTTCCTTTTTCACCATAGCCCTCTATTTGCTTCCAAATATCACTTTGCAAATTCCACAAGAACAGTGTTAGCGAAAGGTTTCTGGAGGGGAAACTGTAACTCTGTGAGATGAATTAACAGAACACAAAGCAGGTTCTCAGAAATCTTCTTTCCAGTTTTTAACAGAAGATATTTCCTTTTTCACCTTAGCCCTCTATGGGATTCCAAATATCACTATGCAAATTGCACAAGAACAGTCTTAGCGAAAGGCTTCTTGAGGGGAAAGCTTAACTCTCTGAGTCGAATTAACAGAACACAAAGCAGTCTCTCAGAAAGCTTCTTTAAGGTTTTTATCTTAGGATATTTCCTTTCTCACCATAGCCCTCTAGGCTTCCAAATATCACCTTGCAAATTCCACTGGAACAGTCTTACCAAAAGGCTTCCTGAATGGAAAGCTGTAACTCTGTGAGATGAATTAACATAACACAAAGTAGTTTTTAAAAAACTTCTCTTCAGTTTTTATCTTAGGATATTTCCTTTTCCACCATAGCCCTCTATGGGCCTCCAAATATCACTTTGCAAATTCCACAAGAACAGTCTTAGCGAAAGGGTTCTTGAGGGCAAAGCTAAAACACTGTGAGATGAATTAAGAGAACACAAAACAGATTCTCAAAAAACCTTCTTTTCAGATTTTATCACAGGATATTTCCTTTTTCACCAGAGTGCTCTATGGTCTTCCACATATCACTTTGCAAATTCCACAAGAACAGTCTTAGTGGAAGGCTTTATGAGGCGAAAGCTGTAACACTATGAGATGAATTAACAGATCAAAAAGCGGTTTCTCAGAAAGGTTCTTTCCAGTTTTTAACTGAAGATATTTCCTTTTTCACCATAGCCCTCTATGGGCTTCCAAATATCACTTTGCAAATTCCACAAGAACAGTATTAGGGAAAGGCTTCTTGAGGGGAAAGCTGTAACTCTGTGAGATGAATTAACAGAACACAAAGCAGTGGCCAGGAAAGCTTCTTTTCGGTTTTTATCTTAGAATATATCCTTTATCACCGTAGCCCTCTATGGGCTTCCTAATATCACTCTTCAAATTCCACAAGAACAGTCCTGGCGAAAGGCGTCTTGAGGGGAAAACTGTAACTCTGTGAGATGAATTAAGAAAACGCAAAGTAGTTTGTCAAAAAGCTTCTTTTCAGTTTTTATCTTATGATATTTCCTTTTTCAACATAGCCCTCTATAGGCTTTCAAATGACATTTTGCTAATTCCACAAGAACAGTCTTAGGGAAAGGATTCTTGAGGTTAATGCTGTAATTCTGTGAGATGAGTTAACAGAACCCAAAGCAGTTTCTCAGACACTTCTTTCCAGTTTTTAACTGAAGATATTTCCAGTTTCACCATAGCCCTCCATGGACTTCCAATTATCACTTTGTAAATTCCACAAGAACAGTCTTAGCGAAAGACTTCTTTCTGGGAAAGCTGAAAATCTGTGAGATGAATTAACAGAACAGAAAGTCAGTTTCTCAGAAATCTTCTTTTCAGTTTTTATCTTAATATATTACCTTTTTCTCCGTAGCCCTCTATGGGCTTCCAAATATCACTTTGGAAATTCCACAAGAACAGTCTTAGCGAAAGACTTCTTGAGGTGGATGTTGGAACTCTCTGAGAGGGATTAACAGAACACAAAGCTGTTTCTCAGAAGGCTTCTTTCCAGTTTTCAACTGCAGATATTTCCTTTATCAGCATAGCCGTCTAAGGGTTCCAAATATCACTTTGCAAGTTCCACAAGAACAGTCTTAGCGAAAGACTTCTTGAGGGTAAAGCAGTAACTCTGTGAGATGAATTAACAGAACACAAAACAGTTTCTCAGAAACTTTATTTCCAGGTTTTAACGGAAGATATCTACTTTTACACCGTAGCCCTCTATGGGCTTCCAAATATCACGTTGCAAATTCCACAAGAACAGTCTTAGAGAATGGCTTCTGAGAAGAAAGCTGTAACTCTGTGAGATGAATTAACAGAACACAAAGCAGTTTCTCAGAAAATTTCTTTGTAGTTTTTAATGGAAGATATTTCCTTTTTCACCGTAGCCCTCTATGGACTTCCAACTATCACCTTGAGAATTCCACAGGAACAGTCTTAGTGAACGGCTTCTTGACGGGACAGCTGTAACTCTGTGAGATGAATTCAGAGAACACAATGCAGTTTCTCAGAAAGCTTCTTTATGGTTTTTATCTTAGGATATTTCCTTTTTTGCCATAACCCTGTATGGGCTTCCAAATATCACTTTGTAAATTCCTCAAGAACAGCCTTAGCGAAAGGCTTCTGGAGGGGAAAGCTGTAACTCTGTGAAATGAAATAAGAGAACACAAAGCAGTTTCTCAGAACGCTTCTTTCCAGTTTTTAACTGAAGATATTTCCTTTTTAACGAAAGCTCTCTATGGGCTTCCAAATATCACTTTGCAAATTCCACAAGAACAGTCTTAGCGAAAGGCTTCTTGAGGGGAAAGCTGTAACACTGTGAGATGAATTAACAGAACACAAAGCAGTTTCTCAGAAAGCTTCTTTCCAGTTTTTAACGGAAGATATTTCCTTTTTCACCATAGCCCTGTATGGGCTTCCTAATATCCCTTTTGAAATTGCCCAAGAGCAGTCTTAGGGAAAGGCTTCTTGAGGGGAAAGCTGTAACTCTGTGAGATGAATTAACAGAACACAAAGCAGTTTCTCAGACAGATTCTTTCCAGTTTTTAAAAGGAAGATATTTACTTTTTCACCATAGCCCTCTATGGGCTTCCAAATATCACTTTGCAAATTCCACAACAACAGACTTACCGAAAGGCTTCTTGAAGGGAAAGGCCCTCTATGGGCTTCCAAATATCACTTTGCAAATTCCTCAAGAACTGTCTTAGCGAAAGGCTTCTTGAGGGGAAATCTGTAACTCTGTGAGATGAATTAACAGAACAGAAAGCAGTTTCTCAGAACGCTTCTTTCCAGTTTTTAACGGAAGATATTTCCTTTTTCGCCATAGCCCTCTCTGGGCTTCCAAATATCACTTTGTAAATTCCACAAGAACCGTCTTAGCGAAAGGCTTCTTGAGGGGAAAGCTGTAACTCTGTGAGATGAATTTACAGACACGAAGCAGTTTCTCAGAAATCTTCTTTTCAGTTTTTACCTTAGGATATTTCCTTTTTCACCATAGCCATCTAAGTTCTTCCAAATATCACTCTGCAAATACCACAAGAACAGTCTTAGCGAAAAGCTTCTTGAGGGGAAATCTGTAACTCTGTGAGAAGAATTAACAGAACAAAAAGCAGTTTCTCAGAAATTTCTTTCCAGTTTTTAACGGAAGATATTTCCTTTTTCACCATAGCCCTGTATGGACTTCCAAATATCACTTTGCAAATTTCACAAGAACAGTCTTAGCAAAAGACAACTTGAGGGGAAAGCTGTAACTATGTGAGATGAATAAACAGAATATAAAGCTGTTTCTCAGAACGCTTCTTTTCAGTTTTTAATGGAAAATATTTCCTTGTTCACCATAGCCCTCTTTGGACTTCCAAATATCACTTTGCGCATTCCACAACAACAGTCTTAGCGAAAGTCTTCTTGAGGGGAGAACTGTAGCACTTTGAAATGAATTAACAGAACACTAAACAGCTTCTCAGAAAGCTTCTTTTCAGTTTTTATCTTAGGATATTTCCTTTTTCTCTATAGCCCTCTAAGGGATTCCAAATATCACTTTGCAAATTCCACAAGAACAGTCTTAGAGAAAGATTCTTGAGAGGGAGGCTGTAACTCTGTGAGATGAATCAACAGAACACAAAGCAGTTTCTCAGAATGCTTCTTTTCAGTTTTTATCTTAGGATATTTCCTTTTTCACCATAGACCACTAAGGACTTCCAAATATCACTTTGCAAATTCCAGAAGAACAGTCTTAACAAAAGGCTTCTTGAGGGGAAAGCTGTAATTCTGTGAGAAGAATCACCAGAACACAAAGCAGTTTCTCAGAAAGCTTCTTTCCAGTTTTAAAGGGAAGATATTCACTTTTTCACATTAGCCCTCATTGGGCTTCCAAATATCACTTTCCAAATTCCACAAGAACAGCCTTAGCAAAAAGCTTCTTGAAGGGAAAGCTGTAACTCTGTGAGATAAATTAACAGAACACGAAGCAGTTTCTCAGAAATCTTCTTTACAGTTTTTAACAGAACATATTTCCTTTTTCACCATAGCCCTCTATGGGCTTTCAAATATCACTTTGCAAATTCCACAAGAACAGTCTTAGCGAAAGGTTTCTTGAGGGGAAAGCTGTAACACTGTGAGATGAATTAACAGAACACAAAGCAGTTTCTCAGAAAGCTTCTTTCCAGTTTTTAACGGAAGATATTACCTTTTTCACCATAGGCCTCTGTGGGCTTCGAAATATCACTCTGCAAATTCCACAACAACAGCCTTAGGGAAAGGCTTCTTGAGGGGAAAGGTGTAACTCTGTGATATGAATTAACAGAACAAAAAGCCGTTTCTCTGAAAGCTTCTTTTCGGTTTTTATCTTAGGATATTTCCTTTTTCACCATAGCCCTCATTGGGCTTCCAAATATCAAATTTTAAAGTCCACTTGTACAGTCTTAGCGAAAGGCTTCTTGAGATGAAGCTGTAACACTGTGAGATGAATTAACAGAACACGAAGATGATTCTCAGAAAGCTTCTTTTCAGTTTTTATCTTAGGATATTTCCTTTGTCACCAGAGCCCTCTATGGGCTTCCAAACAACACTTTGCAAATTCCACAAGAACAGTTTTAGCGAAAGGCTTCTGGAGGGCAAAGCTGTAACTCTGTGAGATGTATTAACCCAACACAAAGCAGCCTCTCAAAAAAGCTTCTTTTCAGTTTTTATCTTAAGATATTTCTTTTTTCACAATAGCCCTCTATGGACTTCCAAATATCACTTCGCAAATTCCACAAGAACACTGTTCGCGAAGGGTTTCTTGAGGGAAAAGCTGAAACTCTGTGAGATGAATTAACAGAACACAAAGCAGTTTCTCAGAAAACTTCTTTCCAGATTTTTTCTTAGGATATTTCCTTTTTCACCATAGCCCTCTACGGGCTTCCAAATATCACTTTGCAAATTACACAAGAACAGTCTTAGGAAAAGGTTTCTTGAGGGGGTAGCTGTAACACAGTGAGAAGAATTAACAGAACACAAAGCAGTTTCTCAGACAGCTTCTTTCCAGTTTTTAACGGAAGATATTTCCTTTTTCACAATAGCCCTCTATGGGCTTCCAACTATCACTTTGCAAATTCCACAAGAACAGCCGTAGCGAAAGGCTTTATGAAGGGAAAGCTGTAACTCTGTGAGATGAATTAACAGAACACAAAGCAGTTTCTCAGGAGGCTTCTTTCCAGTTTTTAACGCAAGATATTTCCTATTCACCATAGCCCTACATGGGCTTCCGAATATCACTTTGCAAATTCCACAAGAACAGTCTTAGCGAAAGGATTCTTGAGGGAAAAGCTGTAACTCTGTGAGATGAATTAACAGAACACAAAGCAGTTTCTCAGAAAGCTTCTTTCCAGTTTTAACGGAACATATTTGCTTTTTCACTATAGCCCTCTATGGGCTTCCAAATATCACTTTGGAAATCCCACAAGAACAGTCTCAGCGAAAGGCTTCTTGAGAGGAAAGCTGTACCTCGGTGATATGTACTAACAGAACACACCGTATTTTCTCAGAATGGTTCTTTCCAGTTTTTAACGGAAGATATTTCCTTTTTCACCTTAGCCCTCTATGGGCTTCCAAATATCACTTTGCAAATTTCACAAAACAGTCTTAGTGAACGGCTTCTTGAGGGGAAAGCTGTAACTCTGTGAGTGAACTAACAAAACACAAAGGAGCTTTCCATACAGCTTCTTTTCGGTTTTTAGCTTAGGATATTTCCATTTTCACCATAGCCTACTATGGGCATCGAAATATCACTTTGGAAATTCCACAAAAACAGTCTTAGCGGAAGGATTCTTGAGGCTAAAGCAGTAACTCTTTGAGATGAATTAACAGAACACAAAGCAGTTTCTCAGAAAGCTTCTTTTCAGTTTTTAACTGAAGGTATTTCCTTTTTCACCATAGCCCTCTATGGGCTTCAAAATATCACTTTGTAAATTTCACAAGAACAGCCTTAGCGAAAGGTTTCCTGAGGTAAAAGAGTAACTGTAAATTGAATTAACGGAACACAAAGCAGTTTCTCAGAAAGCTTCTTTTCGGATTTTTTCTTACTATAATTCCTTTTTCAACATAGCCCTCTATGGTCTTCCAAATATCACTTTGCAAATTACACAAGAACAGTCTTTGTGAAAGACTTCTTGAGGGGAAAGCTGTAACTCTCTGAGATGAATTAACAGAACACAAAGCAAGCTTCTTTTCAGTTTTTATCTTAGGATATTTCCTTTTTCAGCATAGCCCTCTATGTTCTTCCAAAAATATTTTGCAAATTCCACAAGAACAGTCTTAGCGAAAGGATTCTGGAGATAAAAGCTGTAAATCTGTAAGATGAATGAAAAGAATTCAAAGCAGTTTCTCAGAAACCTTCTTTTCGTTTTTTATCTTACTATATTTCCATTTTCACCATAGGGCTATAGGGTTTCCAAATATCACTTTGCAAATTCCAGAAGAAAAGTCTTAGCAAAACGCTTCTTGAGGGTAAAGCTGTAACTCTGTAAGATGAATTAACAGAACACAAAACATTTTCTCAGAAACCTACTTTTCAGTTTTTACCTTAGGATATTTCCTTTTTCACCATAGCCCTCTATGGGATTCCAATTATCACTTTGAAAATTCCACATGAACAGTCTTAGCGAAAGTCTTCTTGAGGGGAAAGCTGTAACTCTGTGAGAGGAACTAACTGAACACAAAGCAGTTTCTCAGAAAGCCTCTTTCCAGTTTTTAACTGAGGATATTTCCTTTTTCACCATAGCCCTTTTGGGCTTCCAAATATCACTTTGCAAATTCCACAACAACAGTCTTAGCGAAAGGCTTCTTGAGGGGAAAGCTCTAACTCTGTGAGATGAATTAACAGAACACAAAGCATTTTCTCACAAATCTTCTTTCCAGTTTTTAACGGAGGATATTTCCTTTCTCACCATAGTCCTCTATGGGCTTCCAAATATCACATTGCAAATCCCACAAGAACAGTCTTAGCGAAAGGATTCTTGAGAGGGAAGCTGTAACTCAGTGAGACGTATTAACAGAAGACACGGCACTTTCTCAGAATGCTTCTTTCCAGTTTTTGACGGAAGATATTTCCTTTTTCACCATAGTCCTCTATGGGTTTCCAAATATCACTTTCCAAATTTCACAAAACAGTCTTAATGAACGGCTTCTTGAGGGAAAAGCTGTAGCTCTGTGAGATGAACTAACAGAACACATAGCAGTTTTTCAGACAGCTTCTCTTCGGTAAGTATCTTAGGATATTTCCATTTTCACCATAGCCCTCTATGGGCTTCCACATATCACTTTGGAAATTCCTCAAAAACAGTCTTAGCGGAAGGCTTCTTGAGGGTAAAGCTGTAATTCTTTGAGATGAATTAACAGAACACAAAGCAGTTTCTCGGAAAGCTTCTTTTCATTTTTTAATTGAAGGTATTTCCGTTTTCACCATAGTCCTCTATGGGATTCAAAATATCACTATGCAAATTCCACAAGAACAGTGGAAGAGAAAGACTTCTGGAGGGGAAAACTGTAACTCTGTGAGATGAATTAACAGAACACACAGCAGTTTCTCAGATATCTTCTTTCCAGTTTTTAACGAAAGATATTTCCTTTTTCACCATAGCCCTCTATGGGCTTCGAAATATCACTTTGAAAATTTCACAACAACAGCCTTAGCAAAAGGCTTCTTGAGGGGAAAGCTGTAACTCTGTGAGTTGAATTGACAGAACACAAAGCAGTTTCTCAGAAAACTTATTTTCAGTTTCTATCTTATGATAATTCCTTTTTAAAAATGGCCTTCTATGGGCTTCCAAATATCACTTTGCAAATTCCACAAGAACAGTCTTAGCGAAAGGCCTCTGGAGGTGAAGCTGTAACAATGTGAGATGAATTAACAGAACAAATAGCAATTTCTCAGAAATATTCTTTCCAGTTTTTAACGGAAGAAATTTCCTTTTTCACCATAGCCCTCTATGGACTTCCAAATATCACTTTGCAAATCCCACAAGAACAGTCCTAGCGAAAGTCTTCTTGAGGGGAAAGCTGAAACTCGGTGAGGTGCATTAAGAGAACACATGGCAGTTTCTCAGAAAGCTTATTTCCAGTTTTTAAGGGAAGATATTTCCTTTTTCACCATAGCCCTCTATGGGCTTCCAAATATCACTTTGCAAATTCCACAAGAACAGTCTTAGTGATCGGTTTCTTGAGGGGAAAGCTGTAACTCTTTGAGATGTATTAGCAGAACACAAAGGAGTTTCTCAGAAATCTTCTTTCCAGTTTTTAACGGAAGATATTTCCTTTTTCACCATAGCCCAATACGGGCTTCCAAATATCATGTTGCACATTCCACAAGAACAGTCTTAGCGAAAGGCTTCTGGAGGGGAAATCTATAACTCCGTGAGATCAATTAAGAAAACACAATGCAGTTTCTCAGAAAGCTTCTTTTCAGTTTTTATCTTAGGATACTTCCTTTTTCACCATAGCCCTCTAGGAGCTTCCAAATATCACTTTGCAAATTCCACAAGAACAGTCTCAACGAAAGGCTTCTTGAGGTGAAAGCTGTAACACTGTGAGATGAATTAACAGAACACAAAGCAGTTTCTCAGATAGCTTCTTTCAGTTTTTATCTTAGGATATTTCCTTTTTCACCATAGCTCTCTCTGGGCTTCCAAATATCACTTTGCAAATTCCCCAAAAACAGTGTTTGCGAAAGTTTTCTGGATGGGAGAGCTGTAACACTGTGAGATGCATTAACAGAATACAAAGCAGTTTCTCAGAAATCTTCTTTCCAGTTTTTATTGGAAGATATTTCTTTTATCACCTTAGCCCTCTATGGGATTCCAAATATCTCTTTGCAAATTCTACAAGAGCAGTCTTAGAGAAAGGCTTCTTGAGATCAAAACTCTAATTCTGTGAGATGAATTATCAGAACACAAAGCATTTTCTCACAAATCTTCTTTCCAGTTTTTAACGGAAGATATTTCCTTTTTCACCTTAGCCCTCTATGGGTTTCCAAATATCACTTTGCAAATTTCACAAAACAGTCTTAGTGAACGGCTTCTTGAGGGGAAAGCTGTAACTCTGTGAGTGAACTAACAAAACACAAAGGAGCTTTCCATACAGCTTCTTTTCGGTTTTTAGCTTAGGATATTTCCATTTTCACCATAGCCTACTATGGGCATCGAAATATCACTTTGGAAATTCCACAAAAACAGTCTTAGCGGAAGGATTCTTGAGGCTAAAGCAGTACTCTTTGAGATGAATTAACAGAACACAAAGCAGTTTCTCAGAAAGCTTCTTTTCAGTTTTTAACTGAAGGTATTTCCTTTTTCACCATAGCCCTCTATGGGCTTCAAAATATCACTTTGTAAATTTCACAAGAACAGCCTTAGCGAAAGGTTTCCTGAGGTAAAAGAGTAACTGTAAATTGAATTAACGGAACACAAAGCAGTTTCTCAGAAAGCTTCTTTTCGGATTTTTTCTTACTATAATTCCTTTTTCAACATAGCCCTCTATGGTCTTCCAAATATCACTTTGCAAATTACACAAGAACAGTCTTTGTGAAAGACTTCTTGAGGGGAAAGCTGTAACTCTCTGAGATGAATTAACAGAACACAAAGCAAGCTTCTTTTCAGTTTTTATCTTAGGATATTTCCTTTTTCAGCATAGCCCTCTATGTTCTTCCAAAAATATTTTGCAAATTCCACAAGAACAGTCTTAGCGAAAGGATTCTGGAGATAAAAGCTGTAAATCTGTAAGATGAATGAAAAGAATTCAAAGCAGTTTCTCAGAAACCTTCTTTTCGTTTTTTATCTTACTATATTTCCATTTTCACCATAGGGCTATAGGGTTTCCAAATATCACTTTGCAAATTCCAGAAGAAAAGTCTTAGCAAAACGCTTCTTGAGGGTAAAGCTGTAACTCTGTAAGATGAATTAACAGAACACAAAACATTTTCTCAGAAACCTACTTTTCAGTTTTTACCTTAGGATATTTCCTTTTTCACCATAGCCCTCTATGGGATTCCAATTATCACTTTGAAAATTCCACATGAACAGTCTTAGCGAAAGTCTTCTTGAGGGGAAAGCTGTAACTCTGTGAGAGGAACTAACTGAACACAAAGCAGTTTCTCAGAAAGCCTCTTTCCAGTTTTTAACTGAGGATATTTCCTTTTTCACCATAGCCCTTTTGGGCTTCCAAATATCACTTTGCAAATTCCACAACAACAGTCTTAGCGAAAGGCTTCTTGAGGGGAAAGCTCTAACTCTGTGAGATGAATTAACAGAACACAAAGCATTTTCTCACAAATCTTCTTTCCAGTTTTTAACGGAGGATATTTCCTTTCTCACCATAGTCCTCTATGGGCTTCCAAATATCACATTGCAAATCCCACAAGAACAGTCTTAGCGAAAGGATTCTTGAGAGGGAAGCTGTAACTCAGTGAGACGTATTAACAGAAGACACGGCACTTTCTCAGAATGCTTCTTTCCAGTTTTTGACGGAAGATATTTCCTTTTTCACCATAGTCCTCTATGGGTTTCCAAATATCACTTTCCAAATTTCACAAAACAGTCTTAATGAACGGCTTCTTGAGGGAAAAGCTGTAGCTCTGTGAGATGAACTAACAGAACACATAGCAGTTTTTCAGACAGCTTCTCTTCGGTAAGTATCTTAGGATATTTCCATTTTCACCATAGCCCTCTATGGGCTTCCACATATCACTTTGGAAATTCCTCAAAAACAGTCTTAGCGGAAGGCTTCTTGAGGGTAAAGCTGTAATTCTTTGAGATGAATTAACAGAACACAAAGCAGTTTCTCGGAAAGCTTCTTTTCATTTTTTAATTGAAGGTATTTCCGTTTTCACCATAGTCCTCTATGGGATTCAAAATATCACTATGCAAATTCCACAAGAACAGTGGAAGAGAAAGACTTCTGGAGGGGAAAACTGTAACTCTGTGAGATGAATTAACAGAACACACAGCAGTTTCTCAGATATCTTCTTTCCAGTTTTTAACGAAAGATATTTCCTTTTTCACCATAGCCCTCTATGGGCTTCGAAATATCACTTTGAAAATTTCACAACAACAGCCTTAGCAAAAGGCTTCTTGAGGGGAAAGCTGTAACTCTGTGAGTTGAATTGACAGAACACAAAGCAGTTTCTCAGAAAACTTATTTTCAGTTTCTATCTTATGATAATTCCTTTTTAAAAATGGCCTTCTATGGGCTTCCAAATATCACTTTGCAAATTCCACAAGAACAGTCTTAGCGAAAGGCCTCTGGAGGTGAAGCTGTAACAATGTGAGATGAATTAACAGAACAAATAGCAATTTCTCAGAAATATTCTTTCCAGTTTTTAACGGAAGAAATTTCCTTTTTCACCATAGCCCTCTATGGACTTCCAAATATCACTTTGCAAATCCCACAAGAACAGTCCTAGCGAAAGTCTTCTTGAGGGGAAAGCTGAAACTCGGTGAGGTGCATTAAGAGAACACATGGCAGTTTCTCAGAAAGCTTATTTCCAGTTTTTAAGGGAAGATATTTCCTTTTTCACCATAGCCCTCTATGGGCTTCCAAATATCACTTTGCAAATTCCACAAGAACAGTCTTAGTGATCGGTTTCTTGAGGGGAAAGCTGTAACTCTTTGAGATGTATTAGCAGAACACAAAGGAGTTTCTCAGAAATCTTCTTTCCAGTTTTTAACGGAAGATATTTCCTTTTTCACCATAGCCCAATACGGGCTTCCAAATATCATGTTGCACATTCCACAAGAACAGTCTTAGCGAAAGGCTTCTGGAGGGGAAATCTATAACTCCGTGAGATCAATTAAGAAAACACAATGCAGTTTCTCAGAAAGCTTCTTTTCAGTTTTTATCTTAGGATACTTCCTTTTTCACCATAGCCCTCTAGGAGCTTCCAAATATCACTTTGCAAATTCCACAAGAACAGTCTCAACGAAAGGCTTCTTGAGGTGAAAGCTGTAACACTGTGAGATGAATTAACAGAACACAAAGCAGTTTCTCAGATAGCTTCTTTCAGTTTTTATCTTAGGATATTTCCTTTTTCACCATAGCTCTCTCTGGGCTTCCAAATATCACTTTGCAAATTCCCCAAAAACAGTGTTTGCGAAAGTTTTCTGGATGGGAGAGCTGTAACACTGTGAGATGCATTAACAGAATACAAAGCAGTTTCTCAGAAATCTTCTTTCCAGTTTTTATTGGAAGATATTTCTTTTATCACCTTAGCCCTCTATGGGATTCCAAATATCTCTTTGCAAATTCTACAAGAGCAGTCTTAGAGAAAGGCTTCTTGAGATCAAAACTCTAATTCTGTGAGATGAATTATCAGAACACAAAGCATTTTCTCACAAATCTTCTTTCCAGTTTTTAACGGAAGATATTTCCTTTCTCACCAGGGTCCTCTATGGGCTTCCAAGTATCACGTTGCAAATCCCACAAGAACAGTCTCAGCGAAAGGCTTTTAGAGAGGAAAGCTGTAACTCAGTGAGAAGTATCATCAGAAAACACGGCATTTTCTCAGAATGCTTCTTTCCAGTTTTTAACGGAAGATATTTCCTTTTTCACCATAGTCCTCTATGGGTTTCCAAATATCACTTTCCAAATTTCACAAAACAGTCTTAGTAAACGGCTTCTTGAGGGGAAAGCTGTAGCACTGTGAGATGAACTAACAGAACACAAAGCAGTTTTTCAGACAGCTTCTTTTCGGTTAGTATGTTAGGATATTTCCATTTTCACCATAGCCCTCTATGGACTTCAACATATCACTTTGGAAATTCCTCAAAAAAAGTCTTAGCGGAAGGCTTCTTGAGGGGCAAGCTGTAACTCTTTGAGATGAATGAACAGAACACAAAGCAGTTTCTCGGAAAGCTTCTTTTCATTTTTTAACTGTAGGTATTTCCTTTTTCACCATAGCCCTCTATTTGCTTCCAAATATCACTTTGCAAATTCCACAAGAACAGTGTTAGCGAAAGGTTTCTGGAGGGGAAACTGTAACTCTGTGAGATGAATTAACAGAACACAAAGCAGGTTCTCAGAAATCTTCTTTCCAGTTTTTAACAGAAGATATTTCCTTTTTCACCTTAGCCCTCTATGGGATTCCAAATATCACTATGCAAATTGCACAAGAACAGTCTTAGCGAAAGGCTTCTTGAGGGGAAAGCTTAACTCTCTGAGTCGAATTAACAGAACACAAAGCAGTCTCTCAGAAAGCTTCTTTAAGGTTTTTATCTTAGGATATTTCCTTTCTCACCATAGCCCTCTAGGCTTCCAAATATCACCTTGCAAATTCCACTGGAACAGTCTTACCAAAAGGCTTCCTGAATGGAAAGCTGTAACTCTGTGAGATGAATTAACATAACACAAAGTAGTTTTTAAAAAACTTCTCTTCAGTTTTTATCTTAGGACATTTCCTTTTCCACCATAGCCCTCTATGGGCCTCCAAATATCACTTTGCAAATTCCACAAGAACAGTCTTAGCGAAAGGGTTCTTGAGGGCAAAGCTAAAACACTGTGAGATGAATTAAGAGAACACAAAACAGATTCTCAAAAAACCTTCTTTTCAGATTTTATCACAGGATATTTCCTTTTTCACCAGAGTGCTCTATGGTCTTCCACATATCACTTTGCAAATTCCACAAGAACAGTCTTAGTGGAAGGCTTTATGAGGCGAAAGCTGTAACACTATGAGATGAATTAACAGATCAAAAAGTGGTTTCTCAGAAAGGTTCTTTCCAGTTTTTAACTGAAGATATTTCCTTTTTCACCATAGCCCTCTATGGGCTTCCAAATATCACTTTGCAAATTCCACAAGAACAGTATTAGGGAAAGGCTTCTTGAGGGGAAAGCTGTAACTCTGTGAGATGAATTAACAGAACACAAAGCAGTGGCCAGGAAAGCTTCTTTTCGGTTTTTATCTTAGAATATATCCTTTATCACCGTAGCCCTCTATGGGCTTCCTAATATCACTCTTCAAATTCCACAAGAACAGTCCTGGCGAAAGGCGTCTTGAGGGGAAAACTGTAACTCTGTGAGATGAATTAAGAAAACGCAAAGTAGTTTGTCAAAAAGCTTCTTTTCAGTTTTTATCTTATGATATTTCCTTTTTCAACATAGCCCTCTATAGGCTTTCAAATGACATTTTGCTAATTCCACAAGAACAGTCTTAGGGAAAGGATTCTTGAGGTTAATGCTGTAATTCTGTGAGATGAGTTAACAGAACCCAAAGCAGTTTCTCAGACACTTCTTTCCAGTTTTTAACTGAAGATATTTCCAGTTTCACCATAGCCCTCCATGGACTTCCAATTATCACTTTGTAAATTCCACAAGAACAGTCTTAGCGAAAGACTTCTTTCTGGGAAAGCTGAAAATCTGTGAGATGAATTAACAGAACAGAAAGTCAGTTTCTCAGAAATCTTCTTTTCAGTTTTTATCTTAATATATTACCTTTTTCTCCGTAGCCCTCTATGGGCTTCCAAATATCACTTTGGAAATTCCACAAGAACAGTCTTAGCGAAAGACTTCTTGAGGTGGATGTTGGAACTCTCTGAGAGGGATTAACAGAACACAAAGCTGTTTCTCAGAAGGCTTCTTTCCAGTTTTCAACTGCAGATATTTCCTTTATCAGCATAGCCGTCTAAGGGTTCCAAATATCACTTTGCAAGTTCCACAAGAACAGTCTTAGCGAAAGACATCTTGAGGGTAAAGCAGTAACTCTGTGAGATGAATTAACAGAACACAAAACAGTTTCTCAGAAACTTTATTTCCAGGTTTTAACGGAAGATATCTACTTTTACACCGTAGCCCTCTATGGGCTTCCAAATATCACGTTGCAAATTCCACAAGAACAGTCTTAGAGAATGGCTTCTGAGAAGAAAGCTGTAACTCTGTGAGATGAATTAACAGAACACAAAGCAGTTTCTCAGAAAATTTCTTTGTAGTTTTTAATGGAAGATATTTCCTTTTTCACCGTAGCCCTCTATGGACTTCCAACTATCACCTTGAGAATTCCACAGGAACAGTCTTAGTGAACGGCTTCTTGACGGGACAGCTGTAACTCTGTGAGATGAATTCAGAGAACACAATGCAGTTTCTCAGAAAGCTTCTTTATGGTTTTTATCTTAGGATATTTCCTTTTTTGCCATAACCCTGTATGGGCTTCCAAATATCACTTTGTAAATTCCTCAAGAACAGCCTTAGCGAAAGGCTTCTGGAGGGGAAAGCTGTAACTCTGTGAAATGAAATAAGAGAACACAAAGCAGTTTCTCAGAACGCTTCTTTCCAGTTTTTAACTGAAGATATTTCCTTTTTAACGAAAGCTCTCTATGGGCTTCCAAATATCACTTTGCAAATTCCACAAGAACAGTCTTAGCGAAAGGCTTCTTGAGGGGAAAGCTGTAACACTGTGAGATGAATTAACAGAACACAAAGCAGTTTCTCAGAAAGCTTCTTTCCAGTTTTTAACGGAAGATATTTCCTTTTTCACCATAGCCCTGTATGGGCTTCCTAATATCCCTTTTGAAATTGCCCAAGAGCAGTCTTAGGGAAAGGCTTCTTGAGGGGAAAGCTGTAACTCTGTGAGATGAATTAACAGAACACAAAGCAGTTTCTCAGACAGATTCTTTCCAGTTTTTAAAAGGAAGATATTTACTTTTTCACCATAGCCCTCTATGGGCTTCCAAATATCACTTTGCAAATTCCACAACAACAGACTTACCGAAAGGCTTCTTGAAGGGAAAGGCCCTCTATGGGCTTCCAAATATCACTTTGCAAATTCCTCAAGAACTGTCTTAGCGAAAGGCTTCTTGAGGGGAAATCTGTAACTCTGTGAGATGAATTAACAGAACAGAAAGCAGTTTCTCAGAACGCTTCTTTCCAGTTTTTAACGGAAGATATTTCCTTTTTCGCCATAGCCCTCTCTGGGCTTCCAAATATCACTTTGTAAATTCCACAAGAACCGTCTTAGCGAAAGGCTTCTTGAGGGGAAAGCTGTAACTCTGTGAGATGAATTTACAGACACGAAGCAGTTTCTCAGAAATCTTCTTTTCAGTTTTTACCTTAGGATATTTCCTTTTTCACCATAGCCATCTAAGTTCTTCCAAATATCACTCTGCAAATACCACAAGAACAGTCTTAGCGAAAAGCTTCTTGAGGGGAAATCTGTAACTCTGTGAGAAGAATTAACAGAACAAAAAGCAGTTTCTCAGAAATTTCTTTCCAGTTTTTAACGGAAGATATTTCCTTTTTCACCATAGCCCTGTATGGACTTCCAAATATCACTTTGCAAATTTCACAAGAACAGTCTTAGCAAAAGACAACTTGAGGGGAAAGCTGTAACTATGTGAGATGAATAAACAGAATATAAAGCTGTTTCTCAGAACGCTTCTTTTCAGTTTTTAATGGAAAATATTTCCTTGTTCACCATAGCCCTCTTTGGACTTCCAAATATCACTTTGCGCATTCCACAACAACAGTCTTAGCGAAAGTCTTCTTGAGGGGAGAACTGTAGCACTTTGAAATGAATTAACAGAACACTAAACAGCTTCTCAGAAAGCTTCTTTTCAGTTTTTATCTTAGGATATTTCCTTTTTCTCTATAGCCCTCTAAGGGATTCCAAATATCACTTTGCAAATTCCACAAGAACAGTCTTAGAGAAAGATTCTTGAGAGGGAGGCTGTAACTCTGTGAGATGAATCAACAGAACACAAAGCAGTTTCTCAGAATGCTTCTTTTCAGTTTTTATCTTAGGATATTTCCTTTTTCACCATAGACCACTAAGGACTTCCAAATATCACTTTGCAAATTCCAGAAGAACAGTCTTAACAAAAGGCTTCTTGAGGGGAAAGCTGTAATTCTGTGAGAAGAATCACCAGAACACAAAGCAGTTTCTCAGAAAGCTTCTTTCCAGTTTTAAAGGGAAGATATTCACTTTTTCACATTAGCCCTCATTGGGCTTCCAAATATCACTTTCCAAATTCCACAAGAACAGCCTTAGCAAAAAGCTTCTTGAAGGGAAAGCTGTAACTCTGTGAGATAAATTAACAGAACACGAAGCAGTTTCTCAGAAATCTTCTTTACAGTTTTTAACAGAACATATTTCCTTTTTCACCATAGCCCTCTATGGGCTTTCAAATATCACTTTGCAAATTCCACAAGAACAGTCTTAGCGAAAGGTTTCTTGAGGGGAAAGCTGTAACACTGTGAGATGAATTAACAGAACACAAAGCAGTTTCTCAGAAAGCTTCTTTCCAGTTTTTAACGGAAGATATTACCTTTTTCACCATAGGCCTCTGTGGGCTTCGAAATATCACTCTGCAAATTCCACAACAACAGCCTTAGGGAAAGGCTTCTTGAGGGGAAAGGTGTAACTCTGTGATATGAATTAACAGAACAAAAAGCCGTTTCTCTGAAAGCTTCTTTTCGGTTTTTATCTTAGGATATTTCCTTTTTCACCATAGCCCTCATTGGGCTTCCAAATATCAAATTTTAAAGTCCACTTGTACAGTCTTAGCGAAAGGCTTCTTGAGATGAAGCTGTAACACTGTGAGATGAATTAACAGAACACGAAGATGATTCTCAGAAAGCTTCTTTTCAGTTTTTATCTTAGGATATTTCCTTTGTCACCAGAGCCCTCTATGGGCTTCCAAACAACACTTTGCAAATTCCACAAGAACAGTTTTAGCGAAAGGCTTCTGGAGGGCAAAGCTGTAACTCTGTGAGATGTATTAACCCAACACAAAGCAGCCTCTCAAAAAAGCTTCTTTTCAGTTTTTATCTTAAGATATTTCTTTTTTCACAATAGCCCTCTATGGACTTCCAAATATCACTTCGCAAATTCCACAAGAACACTGTTCGCGAAGGGTTTCTTGAGGGAAAAGCTGAAACTCTGTGAGATGAATTAACAGAACACAAAGCAGTTTCTCAGAAAACTTCTTTCCAGATTTTTTCTTAGGATATTTCCTTTTTCACCATAGCCCTCTACGGGCTTCCAAATATCACTTTGCAAATTACACAAGAACAGTCTTAGGAAAAGGTTTCTTGAGGGGGTAGCTGTAACACAGTGAGAAGAATTAACAGAACACAAAGCAGTTTCTCAGACAGCTTCTTTCCAGTTTTTAACGGAAGATATTTCCTTTTTCACAATAGCCCTCTATGGGCTTCCAACTATCACTTTGCAAATTCCACAAGAACAGCCGTAGCGAAAGGCTTTATGAAGGGAAAGCTGTAACTCTGTGAGATGAATTAACAGAACACAAAGCAGTTTCTCAGGAGGCTTCTTTCCAGTTTTTAACGCAAGATATTTCCTATTCACCATAGCCCTACATGGGCTTCCGAATATCACTTTGCAAATTCCACAAGAACAGTCTTAGCGAAAGGATTCTTGAGGGAAAAGCTGTAACTCTGTGAGATGAATTAACAGAACACAAAGCAGTTTCTCAGAAAGCTTCTTTCCAGTTTTAACGGAACATATTTGCTTTTTCACTATAGCCCTCTATGGGCTTCCAAATATCACTTTGGAAATCCCACAAGAACAGTCTTAGCGAAAGGCTTCTTGAGAGGAAAGCTGTACCTCGGTGATATGTACTAACAGAACACACCGTATTTTCTCAGAATGGTTCTTTCCAGTTTTTAACGGAAGATATTTCCTTTTTCACCTTAGCCCTCTATGGGCTTCCAAATATCACTTTGCAAATTTCACAAAACAGTCTTAGTGAACGGCTTCTTGAGGGGAAAGCTGTAACTCTGTGAGTGAACTAACAAAACACAAAGGAGCTTTCCATACAGCTTCTTTTCGGTTTTTAGCTTAGGATATTTCCATTTTCACCATAGCCTACTATGGGCATCGAAATATCACTTTGGAAATTCCACAAAAACAGTCTTAGCGGAAGGATTCTTGAGGCTAAAGCAGTAACTCTTTGAGATGAATTAACAGAACACAAAGCAGTTTCTCAGAAAGCTTCTTTTCAGTTTTTAACTGAAGGTATTTCCTTTTTCACCATAGCCCTCTATGGGCTTCAAAATATCACTTTGTAAATTTCACAAGAACAGCCTTAGCGAAAGGTTTCCTGAGGTAAAAGAGTAACTGTAAATTGAATTAACGGAACACAAAGCAGTTTCTCAGAAAGCTTCTTTTCGGATTTTTTCTTACTATAATTCCTTTTTCAACATAGCCCTCTATGGTCTTCCAAATATCACTTTGCAAATTACACAAGAACAGTCTTAGCGAAAGGCTTCTTGAGGGAAAAGCTGTAACTCTGTGAGATGAATTAACAGAACACAAAGCAGTTTCTCAGAAAGCTTCTTTCCAGGTTTTAACGGAAGATATTTGCTTTTTCACTATAGCCCTCTATGGGCTTCCAAATATCACTTTGGAAATCCCACAAGAACAGTCTTAGCGAAAGGCTTCTTGAGAGGAAAGCTGTACCTCGGTGATATGTACTAACAGAACACACCGCATTTTCTCAGAATGGTTCTTTCCAGTTTTTAACGGAAGATATTTCCTTTTTCACCTTAGCCCTCTATGGGTTTCCAAATATCACTTTGCAAATTTCACAAAACAGTCTTAGTGAACGGCTTCTTGAGGGGAAAGCTGTAACTCTGTGAGTGAACTAACAAAACACAAAGGAGCTTTCCATACAGCTTCTTTTCGGTTTTTAGCTTAGGATATTTCCATTTTCACCATAGCCTACTATGGGCATCGAAATATCACTTTGGAAATTCCACAAAAACAGTCTTAGCGGAAGGATTCTTGAGGCTAAAGCAGTACTCTTTGAGATGAATTAACAGAACACAAAGCAGTTTCTCAGAAAGCTTCTTTTCAGTTTTTAACTGAAGGTATTTCCTTTTTCACCATAGCCCTCTATGGGCTTCAAAATATCACTTTGTAAATTTCACAAGAACAGCCTTAGCGAAAGGTTTCCTGAGGTAAAAGAGTAACTGTAAATTGAATTAACGGAACACAAAGCAGTTTCTCAGAAAGCTTCTTTTCGGATTTTTTCTTACTATAATTCCTTTTTCAACATAGCCCTCTATGGTCTTCCAAATATCACTTTGCAAATTACACAAGAACAGTCTTTGTGAAAGACTTCTTGAGGGGAAAGCTGTAACTCTCTGAGATGAATTAACAGAACACAAAGCAAGCTTCTTTTCAGTTTTTATCTTAGGATATTTCCTTTTTCAGCATAGCCCTCTATGTTCTTCCAAAAATATTTTGCAAATTCCACAAGAACAGTCTTAGCGAAAGGATTCTGGAGATAAAAGCTGTAAATCTGTAAGATGAATGAAAAGAATTCAAAGCAGTTTCTCAGAAACCTTCTTTTCGTTTTTTATCTTACTATATTTCCATTTTCACCATAGGGCTATAGGGTTTCCAAATATCACTTTGCAAATTCCAGAAGAAAAGTCTTAGCAAAACGCTTCTTGAGGGTAAAGCTGTAACTCTGTAAGATGAATTAACAGAACACAAAACATTTTCTCAGAAACCTACTTTTCAGTTTTTACCTTAGGATATTTCCTTTTTCACCATAGCCCTCTATGGGATTCCAATTATCACTTTGAAAATTCCACATGAACAGTCTTAGCGAAAGTCTTCTTGAGGGGAAAGCTGTAACTCTGTGAGAGGAACTAACTGAACACAAAGCAGTTTCTCAGAAAGCCTCTTTCCAGTTTTTAACTGAGGATATTTCCTTTTTCACCATAGCCCTTTTGGGCTTCCAAATATCACTTTGCAAATTCCACAACAACAGTCTTAGCGAAAGGCTTCTTGAGGGGAAAGCTCTAACTCTGTGAGATGAATTAACAGAACACAAAGCATTTTCTCACAAATCTTCTTTCCAGTTTTTAACGGAGGATATTTCCTTTCTCACCATAGTCCTCTATGGGCTTCCAAATATCACATTGCAAATCCCACAAGAACAGTCTTAGCGAAAGGATTCTTGAGAGGGAAGCTGTAACTCAGTGAGACGTATTAACAGAAGACACGGCACTTTCTCAGAATGCTTCTTTCCAGTTTTTGACGGAAGATATTTCCTTTTTCACCATAGTCCTCTATGGGTTTCCAAATATCACTTTCCAAATTTCACAAAACAGTCTTAATGAACGGCTTCTTGAGGGAAAAGCTGTAGCTCTGTGAGATGAACTAACAGAACACATAGCAGTTTTTCAGACAGCTTCTCTTCGGTAAGTATCTTAGGATATTTCCATTTTCACCATAGCCCTCTATGGGCTTCCACATATCACTTTGGAAATTCCTCAAAAACAGTCTTAGCGGAAGGCTTCTTGAGGGTAAAGCTGTAATTCTTTGAGATGAATTAACAGAACACAAAGCAGTTTCTCGGAAAGCTTCTTTTCATTTTTTAATTGAAGGTATTTCCGTTTTCACCATAGTCCTCTATGGGATTCAAAATACCACTATGCAAATTCCACAAGAACAGTGGAAGAGAAAGACTTCTGGAGGGGAAAACTGTAACTCTGTGAGATGAATTAACAGAACACACAGCAGTTTCTCAGATATCTTCTTTCCAGTTTTTAACGAAAGATATTTCCTTTTTCACCATAGCCCTCTATGGGCTTCCAAATATCACTTTGCAAATCCCACAAGAACAGTCTTAGCGAAAGCCTTCTTGAGGGGAAAGCTGTAACTCGGTTAGATGCTTTAACAGAACACACGGCAGTTTCTCAAAAAGCTTCTTTCCAGTTTTTAACGGAAGATATTTCCTTCTTCACCATAGCCCTCTAGGAGTTTTCTAATATCACTTTGCAAATTTCACAAGAATAGTCTCAGTGAACTGCTTCTTGAAGGGGAAGCTGTAACTCTGTGAGATGAACTAACAGAACACAAAGCAGTTTATCAGAAAGCTTCTTTACAGTTTTTATCGGAAAATATTTCCTTTTTCACCATTGCCCTCTATGAGATTCTAAATATCACTTTCCAAATTTCAGAAGAACAGTCTTAGTGAACGGCCTCATGAGGGGAAATCTGTGACACTTTGAGATGAATTAACAGAACACAAAGCAGTTTCTCAGAAAGCTTCTTTTCGGATTTTATCTTACTATATTTCCTTTTTCAACATAGCCCTCTATGGTCTTCCAAATATCACTTTGCAAATTACACAAGAACAGTCTTTGTGAAAGACTTCTTGAGGGGAAAGCTGTAACTCTCTGAGATGAATTAACAGAACACAAAGCAGTTTCTCAGAAAGCTTCTTTTCAGTTTTTATCTTAGGATATTTCCTTTTTCAGCATAGCCCTCTATGGGCTTCCAAAAACATTTTGCAAATTCCACAAGAACAGTCTTAGCGAAAGGATTCTGGAGATAAAAGCTGTAAATCTGTAAGATGAATTAAAAGAATTCAAAGCAGTTTCTCAGAAACCTTCTTTTCGTTTTTTATCTTATGATATTTCCATTTTCACCATAGGGCTATAGGGTTTCCAAATATCACTTTGCAAATTCCAGAAGAAAAGTCTTAGCGAAAGGCTTCTTGAGGGTAAAGCTGTAACTCTGTAAGATGAATTAACAGAACACAAAACATTTTCTCAGAAACCTACTTTTCAGTTTTTACCTTAGGATAATTCCTTTATCACCATAGCCCTCTAAGGGATTCCAATTATCACTTTGAAAATTCCACATGAACAGTCTTAGCGAAAGTCTTCTTGAGGGGAAAGCTGTAACTCTGTGAGAGGAACTAACTGAACACAAAGCAGTTTCTCAGAAAGCTTCTTTCCAGTTTTTAACTGAGGATATTTCCTTTTTCACCATAGCCCTTTTGGGCTTCCAAATATCACTTTGCAAATTCCACAACAACAGCCTTAGCGAAAGGCTTCCTGAGGTAAAAGAGTAACTCTGTGACTTGAATTAACAGAACACAAAGCAGTTTCTCAGAAAGCTTCTTTTCAGTGTTTATCTTGGGATGTTTCCTTTTTCACCATTGCCCTCTATATGCCTCCAAATATCACTTTGCAATTCCACAAGAACAGTCTTAGTGAACGGCTTCCTGAGGGGAAAGCTGTAGCTCGGTGATATGTACTAACAGAACACACCGCATTTTCTCAGAATGGTTCTTTCCAGTTTTTAACGGAAGATATTTCCTTTTTCACCTTAGCCCTCTATGGGCTTCCAAATATCACTTTGCAAATTTCACAAAACAGTCTTAGTGAACGGCTTCTTGAGGGAAAAGCTGTAGCTCTGTGAGATGAACTAACAGAACACAAAGCAGTTTTTCAGACAGCTTCTTTTCGGTAAGTATCTTACGATATTTCCATTTTCACCATAGTCCTCTATGGACTTCCACATATCACTTTGGAAATTCCTCAAAAACAGTCTTAGCGGAAGGTTCTTGAGGGGAAAGCTGTAACTCTTTGAGATGAAGTAGCAGATCACAAAGCAGTTTCTCGGAAAGCTTCTTTTCATTTTTTAACTGAAGTTATTTCCATTTTCACCATAGCCCTCTCTGGGATTCCAAATATCACTATGCAAATTACAAAAGAACAGTGGAAGCGAAAGATTTCTGGAGGGGAAAACTGTAACTCTGTGAGATGAATTAACAGAACACAAAGCAGTTTCTCAGATATCTTCTTTCCGGTTTTTCACGAAAGATATTTCCTTTTTCACCATAGCCCTCTATGGGCTTCCAAATATCACTTTGCAAATCCCTCAAGAACAGTGGAAGCGAAAGACTTCTGGAGGGGAAAACTGTAACTCTGTGAGATGAATTAACAGAACACAAAGCAGTTTCTCAGATATCTTCTTTCCAGTTTTTAACGAAAGATATTTCCTTTTTCACCATAGCCCTCTATGGGCTTCCAAATATCACTTTGCAAATCCCACAAGAACAGTCTTAGCGAAAGCCTTCTTGAGGGGAAAGCTGTAACTCGGTGAGATGCTTTAACAGAACACACGGCAGTTTCTCAAAAAGCTTCTTTCAAGTTTTTAACGGAAGATATTTCCTTTTTCACCATAGCCCTCTAGGAGTTTTCTAATATCACTTTGCAAATTTCACAAGAATAGTCTCAGTGAACTGCTTCTTGAAGGGAAAGCTGTAACTCTGTGAGATGAACTAACAGAACACAAAGCAGTTTATCAGAAAGCTTCTTTACAGTTTTTATTGGAAAATATTTCCTTTTTCACCATTGCCCTCTATGAGATTCTAAATATCACTTTCCAAATTTCAGAAGAACAGTCTTAGTGAACGGCCTCATGAGGGGAAATCTGTGACACTTTGAGATGAATTAACAGAACACAAAGCAGTTTCTCAGAAAGCTTCTTTTCGGATTTTATCTTACTATATTTCCTTTTTCAACATAGCCCTCTATGGTCTTCCAAATATCACTTTGCATATTACACAAGAACAGTCTTTGTGAAAGACTTCTTGAGGGGAAAGCTGTAACTCTCTGAGATGAATTAACAGAACACAAAGCAGTTTCTCAGAAAGCTATTTTCAGTTTTTATCTTAGGATATTTCCTTTTTCAGCATAGCCCTCTATGGGCTTCCAAAAACATTTTGCAAATTCCACAAGAACAGTTTTAGCGAAAGGATTCTGGAGATAAAAGCTGTAAATCTGTAAGATGAATTAAAAGAATTCAAAGCAGTTTCTCAGAAACCTTCTTTTCGTTTTTTATCTTACGATATTTCCATTTTCACCATAGGGCTATAGGGTTTCCAAATATCACTTTGCAAATTCCAGAAGAAAAGTCTTAGCGAAAGGCTTCTTGAGGGTAAAGCTGTAACTCTGTAAGATGAATTAACAGAACACAAAACATTTTCTCAGAAACCTACTTTTCAGTTTTTACCTTAGGATATTTCCTTTTTCACCATAGCCCTCTATGGGATTCCAATTATCACTTTGAAAATTCCACATGAACAGTCTTAGCGAAAGTCTTCTTGAGGGGAAAGCTGTAACTCTGTGAGAGGAACTAACTGAACACAAAGCAGTTTCTCAGAAAGCTTCTTTCCAGTTTTTAACAGAGGATATTTCCTTTTTCACCATAGCCCTTTTGGGCTTCCAAATATCACTTTGCAAATTCCACAACAACAGCCTTAGCGAAAGGCTTCCTGAGGTAAAAGAGTAACTCTGTGACTTGAATTAACAGAACACAAAGCAGTTTCTCAGAAAGCTTCTTTTCAGTTTTTATCTTGGGATGTTTCCTTTTTCACCATTGCCCTCTATGTGCCTCCAAATATCACTTTGCAATTCCACAAGAACAGTCTTAGTGAACGGCTTCCTGAGGGGAAAGCTGTAGCTCGGTGATATGTACTAACAGAACACACCGCATTTTCTCAGAATGGTTCTTTCCAGTTTTTAACGGAAGATATTTCCTTTTTCAACTTAGCCCTCTATGGGCTTCCAAATATCACTTTGCAAATTTCACAAAACAGTCTTAGTGAACGGCTTCTTGAGGGAAAAGCTGTAGCTCTGTGAGACGAACTAACAGAACACAAAGCAGTTTTTCAGACAGCTTCTTTTCGGTAAGTATCTTACGATATTTTCATTTTAACCATAGCCCTCTATGGGCTTCCACATATCACTTTGGAAATTCCTCAAAAACAGTCTTAGCGGAAGGCTTCTTTAGGGGAAAGCTGTAACTCTTTGAGATGAATTAACAGAACACAAAGCAGTTTCTCGGAAAGCTTCTTTTCATTTTTTAACTGAAGTTATTTCCATTTTCACCATAGCCCTCTATGGGATTCCAAATATCACTATGCAAATTCCACAAGAACAGTGGAAGCGAAAGACTTCTGGAGGGGAAAACTTTAACTCTGTGAGATGAATTAACAGAACACAAAGCAGTTTCTCAGATATCTTCTTTCCAGTTTTTAACGAAAGATATTTCCTTTTTCACCATAGCCCTCTATGGGCTTCCAAATATCACTTTGCAAATCCCACAAGAACACTCTTAGTGAAAGCCTTCTTGAGGGGAAAGCTGTAACTCTGTGAGATGCTTTAACAGAACACACGGCAGTTTCTCAAAAAGCATCTTTCCGGTTTTTAACGGAAGATATTTCCTTCTTCACCATAGCCCTCTAGGAGTTTTCTAATATCACTTTGCAAATTTCACAAGAATAGTCTCAGTGAACTGCTTCTTGAAGGGAAAGCTGTAACTCTGTGAGATGAACTAACAGAACACAAAGCATTTTATCAGAAAGCTTCTTTACAGTTTTTATCGGAAAATATTTCCTTTTTCACCATTGCCCTCTATGAGATTCTAAATATCACTTTCCAAATTTCAGAAGAACAGTCTTAGTGAACGGCCTCATGAGGGGAAATCTGTGACACTTTGAGATGAATTAACAGGACACAAAGCAGTTTCTCAGAAAGCTTCTTTTCGGATTTTATCTTACTATATTTCCTTTTTTAACATAGCCCTCTATGGTCTTCCAAATATCACTTTGCAAATTACACAAGAACAGTCTTTGTGAAAGACTTCTTGAGGGGAAAGCTGTAACTCTCTGAGATGAATTAACAGAACACAAAGCAGTTTCTCAGAAAGCTTCTTTTCAGTTTTTATCTTAGGATATTTCCTTTTTCAGCATAGCCCTCTATGGGCTTCCAAAAACATTTTGCAAATTCCACAAGAACAGTCTTAGCGAAAGGATTCTGGAGATAAAAGCTGTAAATCTGTAAGATGAACTAAAAGAATTCAAAGCAGTTTCTCAGAAACCTTCTTTTCGTTTTTTATCTTACGATATTTCCATTTTCACCATAGGGCTATAGGGTTTCCAAATATCACTTTGCAAATTCCAGAAGAAAAGTCTTAGCGAAAGGCTAATTGAGGGTAAAGCTGTAACTCTGTAAGATGAATTAACAGAACACAAAACATTTTCTCAGAAACCTACTTTTCAGTTTTTACCTTAGGATATTTCCTTTTTCACCATAGCCCTCTATGGGATTCCAATGATCACTTTGAAATTTCCACATGAACAGTCTTAGCGAAAGTCTTCTTGAGGGGAAAGCTGTAACTCTGTGAGAGGAACTAACTGAACACAAAGCAGTTTCTCAGAAAGCTTCTTTCCAGTTTTTAACTGAGGATATTTCCGTTTTCACCATAGCCCTTTTGGGCTTCCAAATATCACTTTGCAAATTCCACAACAACAGCCTTAGCGAAAGGCTTCCTGAGGTAAAAGAGTAACTCTGTGACTTGAATTAACAGAACACAAAGCAGTTTCTCAGAAAGCTTCTTTTCAGTTTTTATCTTGGGATGTTTCCTTTTTCACCATTGCCCTCTATGTGCCTCCAAATATCACTTTGCAATTCCACAAGAACAGTCTTAGTGAACGGCTTCCTGAGGGGAAAGCTGTAGCTCGGTGATATGTACTAACAGAACACACCGCATTTTCTCAGAATGGTTCTTTCCAGTTTTTAACGGAAGATATTTCCTTTTTCAACTTAGCCCTCTATGGGCTTCCAAATATCACTTTGCAAATTTCACAAAACAGTCTTAGTGAACGGCTTCTTGAGGGAAAAGCTGTAGCTCTGTGAGATGAACTAACAGAACACAAAGCACTTTTTCAGACAGCTTCTTTCCGGTAAGTATCTTACGATATTTCCAATTTCACCATAGCCCTCTATGGGCTTCCACATATCACTTTGGAAAGTCCTCAAAAACGGTCTTAGCGGAAAGCTTCTTGAGGGGAAAGATGTAACTCTTTGAGATGAATTAACAGAACATAAAGCAGTTTCCCGGAAAGCTTCTTTTCATTTTTTAACTGAAGTTATTACCATTTTCACCATAGCCCTCTATGGGATTCCAAATATCACTATGCAAATTCCACAAGAACAGTGGAAGCGAAAGACTTCGGGAGGGAAAACTGTAACGCTCTGAGATGAATTAACAGAACACAAAGCAGTTTCTCAGATATCTTCTTTCCAGTTTTTAACGAAAGATATTTACTTTTTCACCATAGTCCTCTATGGGCTTCCAAATATCAATTTGCAAATACCACAAGAACAGTCTTAGCGAAAGCCTTCTTGAGGCAAAAGCTGTAACTCAGTGAGATGCTTTAACAGAACACACGGCAGTTTCTCAAAAGCTTCTTTCCAGTTTTTAACGGAAGATATTTCCTTCTTCACCATAGCCCTCTAGGAGTTTTCTAATATCACTTTGCAAATTTCACAAGAATAGTCTCAGTGAACTGCTTCTTGAAGGGAAAGCTGTAACTCTGTGAGATGAACTAACAGAACACAAAGCAGTTTCTCAGATATCTTCTTTCCAGTTTTTAACGAAAGATATTTCCTTTTTCAGCATAGCCCTTTATGGGCTTCCAAATATCACTTTGCAAATCCCACAAGAACAGTCTTAGTGAAAGCCTTCTTGAGGGGAAAGCTGTAACTCTGTGAGATGCTAAAACAGAACACACGGCAGTTTCTCAAAAAGCTTCTTTCCAGTTTTTAACGGAAGATATTTCCTTCTTCACCATAGCCCTCTAGGAGTTTTCTAATATCACTTTGCAAATTTCACAAGAATAATCTCAGTGAACTGCTACTTGAAGGGAAAGCTGTAACTCTGTGAGATGAACTAACAGAACACAAAGCAGTTTATCAGAAAGCTTCTTTACAGTTTTTATCGGAAAATATTTCCTTTTTCACCATTGCCCTCTATGAGATTCTAAATATCACTTTCCAAATTTCAGAAGAACAGTCTTAGTGAACGGCCTCATGAGGGGAAATCTGTGACACTTTGAGATGAATTAACAGAACACAAAGCAGTTTCTCAGAAAGCTTCTTTTCGGATTTTATCTTACTATATTTCCTTTTTCAACATAGCCCTCTGTGGTCTTCCAAATATCACTTTGCAAATTACACAAGAACAGTCTTTGTGAAAGACTTCTTGAGGGGAAAGCTGTAACTCTCTGAGATGAATTAACAGAACACAAAGCAGTTTCTCAGAAAGCTTCTTTTCAGTTTTTATCTTAGGATATTTCCTTTTTCAGCATAGCCCTCTATGGGCTTCCAAAAACATTTTGCAAATTCCACAAGAACAGTCTTAGCGAAAGGATTCTGGAGATAAAAGCTGTAAATCTGTAAGATGAACTAAAAGAATTCAAAGCAGTTTCTCAGAAACCTTCTTTTCGTTTTTTATATTACGATATTTCCATTTTCACCATAGGGCTATAGGGTTTCCAAATATCACTTTGCAAATTCCAGAAGAAAAGTCTTAGCGAAAGGCTTCTTGAGGGTAAAGCTGTAACTCTGTAAGATGAATTAACAGAACACAAAACATTTTCTCAGAAACCTACTTTTCAGTTTTTACCTTAGGATATTTCCTTTTTCACCATAGCCCTCTATGGGATTCCAATGATCACTTTGAAATTTCCACATGAACAGTCTTAGCGAAAGTCTTCTTGAGGGGAAAGCTGTAACTCTGTGAGAGGAACTAACTGAACACAAAGCAGTTTCTCAGAAAGCTTCTTTCCAGTTTTTAACTGAGGATATTTCCTTTTTCACCATAGCCCTTTTGGGCTTCCAAATATCACTTTGCAAATTCCACAACAACAGCCTTAGCGAAAGGCTTCCTGAGGTAAAAGAGTAACTCTGTGACTTGAATTAACAGAACACAAAGCAGTTTCTCAGAAAGCTTCTTTTCAGTTTTTATCTTGGGATGTTTCCTTTTTCACCATTGCCCTCTATGTGCCTCCAAATATCACTTTGCAATTCCACAAGAACAGTCTTAGTGAACGGCTTCCTGAGGGGAAAGCTGTAGCTCGGTGATATGTACTAACAGAACACACCGCATTTTCTCAGAATGGTTCTTTCCAGTTTTTAACGGAAGATATTTCCTTTTTCAACTTAGCCCTCTATGGGCTTCCAAATATCACTTTGCAAATTTCACAAAACAGTCTTAGTGAACGGCTTCTTGAGGGAAAAGCTGTAGCTCTGTGAGATGAACTAACAGAACACAAAGCAGTTTTTCAGACAGCTTCTTTCCGGTAAGTATCTTACGATATTTTCATTTTAACCATAGCCCTCTATGGGCTTCCGCATATCACTTTGGAAATTCCTCAAAAACAGTCTTAGCAGAAGGCTTCTTGAGGGGAAAGCTGTAACTCTTTGAGATGAATTAACAGAACACAAAGCGGTTTCTCGGAAAGCTTCTTTTCATTTTTTAACTGAAGTTATTTCCATTTTCACCATAGCCCTCTATGGGATTCCAATGATCACTTTGAAAATTCCACATGAACAGTCTTAGCGAAAGTCTTCTTGAGGGGAAAGCTGTAACTCTGTGAGAGGAACTAACTGAACACAAAGCAGTTTCTCAGAAAGCTTCTTTCCAGTTTTTAACAGAGGATATTTCCTTTTTCACCATAGCCCTTTTGGGCTTCCAAATATCACTTTGCAAATTCCACAACAACAGCCTTAGCGAAAGGCTTCCTGAGGTAAAAGAGTAACTCTGTGACTTGAATTAACAGAACACAAAGCAGTTTCTCAGAAAGCTTCTTTTCAGTTTTTATCTTGGGATGTTTCCTTTTTCACCATTGCCCTCTATGTGCCTCCAAATATCACTTTGCAATTCCACAAGAACAGTCTTAGTGAACGGCTTCCTGAGGGGAAAGCTGTAGCTCGGTGATATGTACTAACAGAACACACCGCATTTTCTCAGAATGGTTCTTTCCAGTTTTTAACGGAAGATATTTCCTTTTTCAACTTAGCCCTCTATGGGCTTCCAAATATCACTTTGCAAATTTCACAAAACAGTCTTAGTGAACGGCTTCTTGAGGGAAAAGCTGTAGCTCTGTGAGATGAACTAACAGAACACAAAGCAGTTTTTCAGACAGCTTCTTTTCGGTAAGTATCTTACGATATTTTCATTTTAACCATAGCCCTCTATGGGCTTCCACATATCACTTTGGAAATTCCTCAAAAACGGTCTTAGCGGAAGGCTTCTTGAGGGGAAAGCTGTAACTCTTTGTGATGAATTAACAGAACATAAAGCAGTTTCCCGGAAAGCTTCTTTTCATTTTTTAACTGAAGTTATTTCCATTTTTACCATAGCCCTCTATGGGATTCCAAATATCACTATGCAAATTCCACAAGAACAGTGGAAGCGAAAGACTTCTGGAGGGGAAAACTTCTAACTCTGTGAGATGAATTAACAGAACACAAACCAGTTTCTCAGATATCTTCTTCCCAGTTTTTAACGAAAGATATTGCCTTTTTCACCATAGCCCTCTATGGGCTTCCAAATATCACTTTTCAAATCCCACAAGACCCGTCTTAGCGAAAGCCTTCTTGAGGGGAAGCTGTAACTCCGTGAGATGCTAAAACAGAACACACGGCAGTTTCTCAAAAAGCTTCTTTCAAGTTTTTAACGGAAGATATTTCCTTTTTCACCATAGCCCTCTAGGAGTTTTCTAATATCACTTTGCAAATTTCACAAGAATAGTCTCAGTGAACTGCTTCTTGAAGGGAAAGCTGTAACTCTGTGAGATGAACTAACAGAACACAAAGCAGTTTATCAGAAAGCTTCTTTACAGTTTTTATCGGAAAATATTTCCTTTTTCACCATTGCCCTCTATGAGATTCTAAATATCACTTTCCAAATTTCAGAAGAACAGTCTTAGTGAACGGCCTCATGAGGTTAAATCTGTGACACTTTGAGATGAATTAACAGAACACAAAGCAGTTTCTCAGAAAGCTTCTTTTCGGATTTTATCTTACTATATTTCCTTTTTCAACATAGCCCTCTATGGTCTTCCAAATATCACTTTGCAAATTACACAAGAACAGTCTTTGTGAAAGACTTCTTGAGGGGAAAGCTGTAACTCTCTGAGATGAATTAACAGAACACAAAGCAGTTTCTCAGAAAGCTTCTTTTCAGTTTTTATCTTAGGATATTTCCTTTTTCAGCATAGCCCTCTATGGGCTTCCAAAAACATTTTGCAAATTCCACAAGAACAGTCTTAGCGAAAGGATTCTGGAGATAAAAGCTGTAAATCTGTAAGATGAATGAAAAGAATTCAAAGCAATTTCTCAGAAACCTTCTTTTCGTTTTTTATCTTACGGTATTTCCATTTTCACCATAGGGCTATAGGGTTTCCAAATATCACTTTGCAAATTCCAGAAGAAAAGCCTTAGCGAAAGGCTTTTGAGGGTAAAGCTGTAACTCTGTAAGATGAATTAACAGAACACAAAACATTTTCTCAGAAACCTACTTTTCAGTTTTTACCTTAGGATATTTCCTTTTTCACCATAGCCCTCTATGGGATTCCAATTATCACTTTGAAAATTCCACATGAACAGTCTTAGCGAAAGTCTTCTTGAGGGGAAAGCTGTAACCCTGAGAGAGGAACTAACTGAACACAAAGCAGTTTCTCAGAAAGCATCTTTCCAGTTTTTAACTGAGGATATTTCCTTTTTCACCATTGCCCTCTATGAGATTCTAAATATCACTTTCCAAATTTCAGAAGAACAGTCTTAGTGAACGGCCTCATGAGGGGAAATCTGTGACACTTTGAGATGAATTAACAGAACACAAAGCAGTTTCTCAGAAAGCTTCTTTTCGGATTTTATCTTACTATATTTCCTTTTTCAACATAGCCCTCTATGGTCTTCCAAATATCACTTTGCAAATTACACAAGAACAGTCTTTGTGAAAGACTTCTTGAGGGGAAAGCTGTAACTCTCTGAGATGAATTAACAGAACACAAAGCAGTTTCTCAGAAAGCTTCTTTTCAGTTTTTATCTTAGGATATTTCCTTTTTCAGCATAGCCCTCTATGGGCTTCCAAAAACATTTTGCAAATTCCACAAGAACAGTCTTAGCGAAAGGATTCTGGAGATAAAAGCTGTAAATCTGTAAGATGAACTAAAAGAATTCAAAGCAGTTTCTCAGAAACCTTCTTTTCGTTTTTTATCTTACGATATTTCCATTTTCACCATAGGGCTATAGGGTTTCCAAATATCACTTTGCAAATTCCAGAAAAAAAGTCTTAGCGAAAGGCTTCTTGAGGGTAAAGCTGTAACTCTGTAAGATGAATTAACAGAACACAAAACATTTTCTCAGAAACCTACTTTTCAGTTTTTACCTTAGGATATTTCCTTTTTCACCATAGCCCTCTATGGGATTCCAATTATCACTTTGAAAATTCCACATGAACAGTCTTAGCGAAAGTCTTCTTGAGGGGAAAGCTGTAACTCTGTGAGAGGAACTAACTGAACACAAAGTAGTTTCTCAGAAAGCTTCTTTCCAGTTTTTAACTGAGGATATTTCCTTTTTCACCATAGCCCTTTTGGGCTTCCAAATATCACTTTGCAAATTCCACAACAACAGCCTTAGCGAAAGGCTTCCTGAGGTAAAAGAGTAACTCTGTGACTTGAATTAACAGAACACAAAGCAGTTTCTCAGAAAGCTTCTTTTCAGTTTTTATCTTGGGATGTTTCCTTTTTCACCATTGCCCTCTATGTGCCTCCAAATATCACTTTGCAATTCCACAAGAACAGTCTTAGTGAACGGCTTCCTGAGGGGAAAGCTGTAGCTCGGTGATATGTACTAACAGAACACACCGCATTTTCTCAGAATGGTTCTTTCCAGTTTTTAACGGAAGATATTTCCTTTTTCAACTTAGCCCTCTATGGGCTTCCAAATATCACTTTGCAAATTTCACAAAACAGTCTTAGTGAACGGCTTCTTGAGGGAAAAGCTGTAGCTCTGTGAGATGAACTAACAGAACACAAAGCAGTTTTTCAGACAGCTTCTCTTCAGTAAGTATCTTAGGATATTTCCATTTTCACCATAGCCCTCTATGGGCTTCCGCATATCACTTTGGAAATTCCTCAAAAACAGTCTTAGCGGAAGGCTTCTTGAGGGGAAAGCTGTAACTCTTTGAGATGAATTAACAGAACATAAAGCAGTTTCCCGGAAAGCTTCTTTTCATTTTTTAACTGAAGTTATTTCCATTTTCACCATAGCCCTCTATGGGATTCCAAATATCACTATGCAAATTCCACAAGAACAGTGGAAGCGAAAGACTTTGGGAGGGAAAACTGTAACGCTCTGAGATGAATTAACAGAACACAAAGCAGTTTCTCAGATATCTTCTTTCCAGTTTTTAACGAAAGGTATTTACTTTTTCACCATAGTCCTCTATGGGCTTCCAAATATCAATTTGCAAATCCCACAAGAACAGTCTTAGCAAAAGCCTTCTTGAGGGGAAAGCTGTAACTCGGTGAGATGCTTTAACAGAACACACGGAAGTTTCTCAAAAAGCTTCTTTGCAATTTTTAACGGAAGATATTTCCTTTTTCATCATAGCCCTCTAGGAGTTTTCTAATATCACTTTGCAAATTTCACAAGAATAGTCTCAGTGAACTGCTTCTTGAAGGGAAAGCTGTAACTCTGTGAGATGAACTAACAGAACACAAAGCAGTTTATCAGAAAGCTTCTTTACAGTTTTTATCGGAAAATATTTCCTTTTTCACCATTGCCCTCTATGAGATTCTAAATATCACTTTCCAAATTTCAGAAGAACAGTCTTAGTGAACGGCCTCATGAGGTTAAATCTGTGACACTTTGAGATGAATTAACAGAACACAAAGCAGTTTCTCAGAAAGCTTCTTTTCGGATTTTATCTTACTATATTTCCTTTTTCAACATAGCCCTCTATGGTCTTCCAAATATCACTTTGCAAATTACACAAGAACAGTCTTTGTGAAAGACTTCTTGAGGGGAAAGCTGTAACTCTCTGAGATGAATTAACAGAACACAAAGCAGTTTCTCAGAAAGCTTCTTTTCAGTTTTTATCTTAGGATATTTCCTTTTTCAGCATAGCCCTCTATGGGCTTCCAAAAACATTTTGCAAATTCCACAAGAACAGTCTTAGCGAAAGGATTCTGGAGATAAAAGCTGTAAATCTGTAAGATGAATTAAAAGAATTCAAAGCAATTTCTCAGAAACCTTCTTTTCGTTTTTTATCTTACGGTATTTCCATTTTCACCATAGGGCTATAGGGTTTCCAAATATCACTTTGCAAATTCCAGAAGAAAAGCCTTAGCGAAAGGCTTTTGAGGGTAAAGCTGTAACTCTGTAAGATGAATTAACAGAACACAAAACATTTTCTCAGAAACCTACTTTTCAGTTTTTACCTTAGGATATTTCCTTTTTCACCATAGCCCTCTATGGGATTCCAATTATCACTTTGAAAATTCCACATGAACAGTCTTAGCGAAAGTCTTCTTGAGGGGAAAGCTGTAACTCTGTGAGAGGAACTAACTGAACACAAAGCAGTTTCTCAGAAAGCATCTTTCCAGTTTTTAACTGAGGATATTTCCTTTTTCACCATAGCCCTTTTGGGCTTCCAAATATCACTTTGCAAATTCCACAACAACAGCCTTAGCGAAAGGCTTCCTGAGGTAAAAGAGTAACTCTGTGACTTGAATTAACAGAACACAAAGCAGTTTCTCAGAAAACTTCTTTTCAGTTTTTATCTTGGGATGTTTCCTTTTTCACCATTGCCCTCTATGTGCCTCCAAATATCACTTTGCAATTCCACAAGAACAGTCTTAGTGAACGGCTTCCTGAGGGGAAAGCTGTAGCTCGGTGATATGTACTAACAGAACACACCGCATTTTCTCAGAATGGTTCTTTCCAGTTTTTAACGGAAGATATTTCCTTTTTCAACTTAGCCCTCTATGGGCTTCCAAATATCACTTTGCAAATTTCACAAAACAGTCTTAGTGAACGGCTTCTTGAGGGAAAAGCTGTAGCTCTGTGAGATGAACTAACAGAACACAAAGCAGTTTTTCAGACAGCTTCTTTCCGGTAAGTATCTTACGATATTTTCATTTTAACCATAGCCCTCTATGGGCTTCCGCATATCACTTTGGAAATTCCTCAAAAACAGTCTTAGCAGAAGGCTTCTTGAGGGGAAAGCTGTAACTCTTTGAGATGAATTAACAGAACACAAAGCGGTTTCTCGGAAAGCTTCTTTTCATTTTTTAACTGAAGTTATTTCCATTTTCACCATAGCCCTCTATGGGATTCCAATGATCACTTTGAAAATTCCACATGAACAGTCTTAGCGAAAGTCTTCTTGAGGGGAAAGCTGTAACTCTGTGAGAGGAACTAACTGAACACAAAGCAGTTTCTCAGAAAGCTTCTTTCCAGTTTTTAACTGAGGATATTTCCTTTTTCACCATAGCCCTTTTGGGCTTCCAAATATCACTTTGCAAATTCCACAACAACAGCCTTAGCGAAAGGCTTCCTGAGGTAAAAGTGTAACTCTGTGACTTGAATTAACAGAACAGAAAGCAGTTTCTCAGAAAGCTTCTTTTCAGTTTTTATCTTGGGATGTTTCCTTTTTCACCATTGCCCTCTATGTGCCTCCAAATATCACTTTGCAATTCCACAAGAACAGTCTTAGTGAACGGCTTCCTGAGGGGAAAGCTGTAGCTCGGTGATATGTACTAACAGAACACACCGCATTTTCTCAGAATGGTTCTTTCCAGTTTTTAACGGAAGATATTTCCTTTTTCAACTTAGCCCTCTATGGGCTTCCAAATATCACTTTGCAAATTTCACAAAACAGTCTTAGTGAACGGCTTCTTGAGGGAAAAGCTGTAGCTCTGTGAGATGAACTAACAGAACACAAAGCACTTTTTCAGACAGCTTCTCTTCGGTAAGTATCCTAGGATATTTCCATTTTCACCATAGCCTTCTATGGGCTTCCACATATCACTTTGGAAATTCCTCAAAAACAGTCTTAGCGGAAGGCTTCTTGAGGGGAAAGCTGTAACTCTTTGAGATGAATTAACAGAACACAAAGCAGTTTCTCGGAAAGCTTCTTTTCATTTTTTAACTGAAGTTATTTCCATTTTCACCATAGCCCTCTATGGGATTCCAAATATCACTATGCAAATTCCACAAGAACAGTGGAAGCGAAGGACTTCTGGAGGGGAAAACTGTAACTCTGTGAGATGAATTAACAGAACACAAAGCAGTTTCTCAGATATGTTCTTTCCAGTTTTTAACGAAAGATATTTCCTTTTTCACCATAGCCCTCTAGGGACTTCCAAATATCACTTTGCAAATCCCACAAGAACAGTCTTAGCGAAAGCCTTCTTGAGGGGAAAGCTGTAACTCGGTGAGATGCTTTAACAGAACACACGGCAGTTTCTCAAAAAGCTTCTTTCCAATTTTTATCAGAAGATATTTCCTTTTTCACCATAGCCCTCTAGGAGTTTTCTAATATCACTTTGCAAATTTCACAAGAATAGTCTCAGTGAACTGCTTCTTGAAGGGAAAGCTGTAACTCTGTGAGATGAACTAACAGAACACAAAGCAGTTTATCAGAAAGCTTCTTTACAGTTTTTATCGGAAAATATTTCCTTTTTCACCATTGCCCTCTATGAGATTCTAAATATCACTTTCCTAATTTCAGAAGAACAGTCTTAGTGAACGGCCTCATGAGGGGAAATCTGTGACACTTTGAGATGAATTAACAGAACACAAAGCAGTTTCTCAGAAAGCTTCTTTTCGGATTTTATCGTAATATATTTCCTTTTTCAACATAGCCCTCTATGGTCTTCCAAATATCACTTTGCAAATTCCAGAAGAAAAGTCTTAGCGAAAGGCTTCTTGAGGGTAAAGCTGTAACTCTGTAAGATGAATTAACAGAACACAAAACATTTTGTCAGAAACCTACTTTTCAGTTTTTACCTTAGGATATTTCCTTTTTCACCATAGCCCTCTATGGGATTCCAATGATCACTTTGAAAATTCCACATGAACAGTCTTAGCGAAAGTCTTCTTGAGGGGAGAGCTGTAACTCTGTGAGAGGAACTAACTGAACACAAAGCAGTTTCTCAGAAAGCTTCTTTCCAGTTTTTAACTGAGGATATTTCCTTTTTCACCATAGCCCTTTTGGGCTTCCAAATATCACTTTGCAAATTCCACAACAACAGTCTTAGCGAAAGGCTTCTTGAGGGGAAAGCTCCAACTCTGTGAGATGAATTAACAGAACACAAAGCATTTTCTCACAAATCTACTTTCCAGTTTTTAACGGAGGATATTTCCTTTCTCACCATAGTCCTCTATGGGCTTCAAAATATCACATTGCAAATCACACAAGAACAGTCTTAGCGAAAGGCTTCTTGAGAGGAAAGCTGTAACTCAGTGAGACGTATTAACAGAAGACACGGCATTTTCTCAGAATGCTTCTTTCCAGTTTTTAACGGAAGATATTTCCTTTTTCACCATAGTCCTCTATGGGTTTCCAAATATCACTTTCCAAATTTCACAAAACAGTCTTAATGAACGGCTTCTTGAGGGAAAAGCTGTAGCTCTGTGAGATGAACTAACAGAACACAAAGCAGTTTTTCAGACAGCTTCTCTTCGGTAAGTATCTTAGGATATTTCCATTTTCACCATAGCCCTCTATGGGCTTCCACATATCACTTTGGAAATTCCTCAAAAACAGTCTTAGCGGAAGGCTTCTTGAGGGGAAAGCTGTAACTCTTTGAGATGAATTAACAGAACACAAAGCAGTTTCTCGGAAAGCTTCTTTTCTTTTTTTTGTTTTGTTTTGTTTTTGTTTTTGCTTTCTTTTTTTTTTTAATTTATTTATTATTATTAAACTTCAAGTTGTAGGGTACATGTGCACAACGGGCAGGTTTGCTACATATGTATACTTGTGCCATGTTGGTGTGCTCCACCCATCAACTCGTCATTTACATCAGGTATAACTCCCAATGCAATCCCTCCCCTCTCCCCCCTCCCCATGATAGGCCCTGGTGTGTGATGTTCCCCTTCCCGAGTCCAAGTGATCTCATTGTTCAGTTCCTGCCTGTGAGTGAGAACATGCGGTGTTTGGTTTTCTGTTCTTGTGATAGTTTGCTGAGAATGATGGTTTCCAGCTGCATCCATGTCCCTACAAAGGACACAAACTCATCCTTTTTTATGGCTGCATAGTATTCCATGGTGTATATGTGCCACATTTTCTTAATCCAATCTGTCACTGATGGACATTTGGGTTGATTCCAAGTCTTTGCTATTGTGAATAGTGCTGCAATAAACATACGTGTGCATGTGTCTTTATAGCAGCATAATTTATAATCCTTTGGGTATATACCTAGTAATGGGATGGCTGGGTCATATGGTACATCTAGTTCTAGATCCTTGAGGAATCGCCATACTGTTTTCCATAATGGTTGAACTAGTTTACAATCCCACCAACAGTGTAAAAGTGTTCCTATTTCTCCACATCCTCTCCAGCACCTGTTGTTTCCTGACTTTTGAATGATCGCCATTCTAACTGGTGTGAGATGGTATCTCATTGTGGTTTTGATTTGCATTTCTCTGATGGCCAGTGATGATGAGCATTTTTTCATGTGTCTGTTGGCTGTATGAATGTCTTCTTTTGAGAAATGTCTGTTCATATCCTTTGCCCACTTTTTGATGGGGTTGTTTGTTTTTTTCTTGTAAATTTGTTTGAGTTCTTTGTAGGTTCTGGATATTAGCCCTTTGTCAGATGAGTAGATTGCAAAAATTTTCTCCCATTCTGTAGGTTGCCTGTTCACTCTGATGGTAGTTTCTTTTGCTGTGCAGAAGCTCTTTAGTTTAATGAGATCCCATTTGTCAATTTTGGCTTTTGCTGCCGTTGCTTTTGGTGTTATAGACATGAAGTCTCTGCCCATGCCTATGTCCTGAATGGTACTACCTAGGTTTTCCTCTAGGGTTTTTATGGTATTAGGTCTAACATTTAAGTCTCTAATCCATCTTGAATTAATTTTCGTATAAGAAGTAAGGAAAGGATCCAGTTTCAGTTTTCTGCTTATGGCTAGCCAATTTTCCCAGCACCATTTATTAAATAGGGAATCCTTTCCCCATTTCTTGTTTCTCTCAGGTTTGTCAAAGATCAGATGGCTGTAGATGTGTGGTATTATTTCTGAGGACTCTGTTCTGTTCCATTGGTCTATATCTCTGTTTTGGTACCAGTACCATGCTGTTTTGGTGACTGTAGCCTTGTAGTATAGTTTGAAGTCAGGTAGCGTGATGCCTCCAGCTTTGTTCTTTCGACATAGGATTGTCTTGGAAATGCGGGCTCTTTTTTGGTTCCATATGAACTTTAAAGCAGTTTTTTCCAATTCTGTGAAGAAACTCATTGGTAGCTTGATGGGGATGGCATTGAATCTATAAATAACCTTGGGCAGTATGGCCATTTTCACAATATTGATTCTTCCTATTCATGAGCATGGTATGTTCTTCCATTTGTTTGTGTCCTCTTTTATTTCATTGAGCAGTGGTTTGTAGTTCTCCTTGAAGAGGTCCTTTACATCCCTTGTAAGTTGGATTCCTAGGTGTTTTATTCTCTTTGAAGCAATTATGAATGGAAGTTCATTCATGATTTGGCTCTCTGTTTGTCTGTTACTGGTGTATACGAATGCTTGTGATTTTTGCACATTAATTTTGTATCCTGAGACTTTGCTGAAGTTGCTTATCAGCTTAAGGAGATTTCGGGCTGAGACAATGGGATTTTCTAAATATACAATCATGTCATCTGCAAACAGGGACAATTTGACTTCTTCTTTTCCTAAATGAATCCCCTTGATTTCTTTCTCTTGCCTGATTGCCCTAGCCAGGACTTCAAACACTATGTTGAATAGGAGTGGTGAGAGAGGGCATCCCTGTCTTGTGCCAGTTTTCAAAGGGAATTTTTCCACGTTTTGCCCATTCAGTATGATATTGGCTGTGGGTTTGTCATAAATAGCTCTTATGATTTTGAGGTACGTTCCATCAATACCGAATTTATTGAGCGTTTTTAGCATGAAGGGCTGTTGAATTTTGTCCAAAGCCTTTTCTGCATCGGTTGAGATAATGATGTGGTTATTGTCTTTGGTTCTGTTTATATGCTGGATTATGTTTATTGATTTGCGAATGTTGAACAAGCCTTGCATCCCAGGGATGAAGCCCACTTGATCATGGCGGATAAGCTTTTTGATGTGCTGTTGAATACGTTTTGCCAGTATTTTATTGAGGATTTTTGCATCGATGTTCATCAGGGATATTGGTCTAAAATTCTCTTTTTTTGTTGTGTCTCTGCCAGGCTTTGGTATCAGGATGATGTTGGCCTCATAAGATGAGTTAGGGAGGATTCCCTGTTTTTCTATTGATTGGAATAGTTTCAGAAGGAATGGTACCAGCTCCTCTTGTACCTGTGGTAGAATTCAGCTGTGAATCCATCTGGTCCTGGACTTTTTTTCGTTGGTAGGCTATTAATTATTGCCTCAATTTCAGAGCCTGCTATTGGTCTATTCAGGGATTCAACTTCTTCCTGGTTTAGTCTTGGAAGAGTGTAAGTGTCCAGGAAATTATCCATTTCTTCTAGATTTTTCTAGTTTATTTGCATAGAGGTGTTTATAGTATTCTCTGATGGTAGTCTGTATTTCTGTGGGGTCGGTGGTGATATCCCCTTTATCATTTTTTATTGCGTCTATTTGATTCTTCTCCCTTTTCTTCTTTATTAGTCTTGCTAGCGGTCTGTCAATTTTGTTGATCTTTTCAAAAAACCAACTCCTGGATTCATTGATTTTTTGGAGGGATTTTTGTGTCTCTATCTCCTTCAGTTCTGCTCTGATCTTAGTTATTTCTTGCCTTCTGCTAGCTTTTGAATGAGTTTGCTCTTGCTTCTCTAGTTCTTTTAATTGTGATGTTAAAGTGTCAATTTTAGATCTTTCCTGCTTCCTCTTGTGGGCATTTAGTGCTATAAATTTCCCTCTACACACTGCTTTAAATGTGTCCCAGAGATTCTGGTATGTTGTATCTTTGTTCTCATTGGTTTCAAAGAACATCTTTATTTCTGCCTTCATTTCGTCATGTACCCAGTAGTCATTCAGGAGCAGGTTGTTCAGTTTCCATGTTGTTGAGCGGTTTTGATTGAGTTTCTTAGTCCTGAGTTCTAGTTTGATTGCAGTGTGGTCTGAGAGACAGTTTGTTACAATTTCTGTTCTTGTACATTTACTGAGGAGTGCTTTACTTCCAACTATGTGGTCAATTTTGGAGTAAGTGCGATGTGGTGCTGAGAAGAATGTATATTCTGTTGATTTGGGGTGGAGAGTTCTATAGATGTCTATTAGGTCTGCTTGCTGCAGAGATGAGTTCAATTCCTGGATATCCTTGTTAATTTTCTGTCTCGTTGATCTGTCTAATGTTGACAGTGGACTGTTGAAGTCTCCCATTATTGTTGTATGGGAGTCTAAGTCTCTTTGTAAGGCTCTAAGGACTTGCTTTATGAATCTGGGTGCTCGTGTATTGGGTGCATATATATTTAGGATAGTTAGCTCTTCCTGTTGAATTGATCCCTTTACCATTATGTAATGGCCTTCTTTGTCTCTTTTGATCTTTGATGGTTTAAAGTCTGTTTTATCAGAGACTAATATTGCAACCCCTGCTTTTTTTTGTTCTCCATTTGCTTGGTAAATCTTCCTCCATCCCTTTATTTTGAGCCTATGTATGTCTCTGCGTGTGAGATGGGTCTCCTGAATACAGCAGACTGATGGGTCTTGACTCTTTATCCAGTTTGCCAGTCTGTGTCTTTTAATTGAAGCATTTAGTCCATTTACATTTAAGGTTAATATTGTTATGTGTGAACTTGATCCTACCATTATGATAGTAACTGGTTATTTTGCTCGTTAGTTGATGCAGTTTCTTCCTAGCCTTGATGGTCTTTACCTTTTGGCATGTTTTTGCAATGGCTGGTACCGGTTGTTCCTTTCCATGTTTAGTGCTTCCTTCAGGGTCTCTTGTAAGGCAGGCCTAGTGGTGACAAAATCTCTAAGCATTTGCTTATCTGTAAAAAATTTTATTTCTCCTTCACTTATGAAACTTAGTTTGGCTGGATATGAAATTCTGGGTTGAAAATTCTTTTCTTTAAGAATGTTTAATATTGGCCCACACTCTCTTCTGGCTTGTAGAGTTTCTCCCAAGAGATCTACTGTTAGTCTGATGGGCTTCCCTTTGTGGGTAACCCGACCTTTCTCTCTGGCTGCCCTTTTAGACTTTTAGTTTCTTTGCGCTAGGTACGTAATTCCTCCTATAGCTCTGAGAAGTTTGATGGACTGAAGCCTTCTTCTATCATCTCGTCAAAGTCATTCTCCGTCCAGCTTTGATCCGTTGCTGGCGATGAGCTGCGCTCCTTTGCTGGAGGAGATGCGCTCTTATTTTTTGAAATTCCAGATTTTCTGCCCTGCTATTTCCCCATCTTTGTGGCTTTATCTGCCTCTGGTTTTTAACGGAAGATATTTCCTTTTTCACCATAGCCCTCTAAGGGCTTCCAAATATCACTTTGCAAATTTCACAAGAACAGTCTTAGTGAACGGCTTCTTGAGGTGAAAGCTGTAACTCTGTGAGATGAATTAACAGAACACAAAGCAGTTTCTCAGAAATCTTGTTTCCAGTTTTTAACGAAAGATATTTCCCTTTTCACCATAGACCCCATGGGCTTCGAAATATCACTTTTCAAATTCCACAAGAACAGTCTCAGCGAAAGGCTTCTTGAGGCGATAGGTGTAACTCTGTGAGATGAATTGCCAGAACACAAAGCAGTTTCTCAGAAAGATTCTTTTCCGTTTTTATCTTAGGATATTTTCATTTTCACCGTAGCCCTCTATGGGCTTCCAAATATCACTTTGCAAATTCCACAAGAACAGTCTTAGCGAAAGGCATCTTGAGGGGAAAGCTGTAAATCGGTGAGATCAATTAACAGAACACAAAGCAGTTTCTAAAAAACATTCTTTCCAGTTTTTAACGGAAGATATTTCCTTTTTCTTCATAGCCCTCTATGGGCTTCCAAATATCACCTTGAAAATTCCACAGGAACAATCTTAGTGAACGGCTTCTTGAGGGGAAAGCTATAACTCTGTGAGATGAATTGAGAGAACATAATGAAGTTTCTCAGAAAGCTTCTTTTCGGTTTTTAACTTAGAATATTTCCTTTTTGCCATAACCCTCTATGGGCTTCTAAAATCACTTTGCAAATTCCACAAGAACAGTCTTAGCGAAAGGCTTCTTGAGGAGAAAGCTGTAACTCTGTGAGATGAATTAACGGGACACAAAGCACTTTCTCAGAAAGCTTCTTTCCAGTGTATAACGGAAAATATTGCCTTATTCACCATAGCCCTCTAAGGCCTTCTAAATACCACTTTCGAAATGACACAAGAACAGTCCTAGCGAAAGACTTCTTGAGGGGAATGCTGTAACTCTGTGAGATGAATTAACAGAACACAAAGCAGTTTCTCAGAAAGCTTCTTTCCAGTTTTCAACTGAAGATATATCCTTTTTAACCATAGCCCTATATGGGCTTCCAAATATCACTTTGCAAATTCCACAAGAACAGACTTAGTAAAGGTCTTATTGAGGGGAAAGCTGTAACTCTGTGAGATGAATTAACAGAACACAAAGCAGTTTCTCAGAAAGCTTCTTTCCAGTTTTTAACGGAAGATATTTCCTTTTTCACCAAAGCCCTCTATGGGCTTCCAAATATCACTTTAAATATTCCACAAGAACAGTCTTATCAAAAGGCTTCTTGAGGGGAAAGCTGTAACTCTGTGAGATGAATTAACAGAATACAAAGCAGTTTCTCAGAAAGCTCCTTTCCAGTTTTTAACTGAAAATATTTCCTTTTTCACCGTAGCCCTCTATGGGCTTCCAAATATCACTTTGCAAATTCCACAAGAGCAGTCTTAGCGAAAGGCTTCTTGAGGGAAAAGCTGTAAAGAGAAAGCTTCTTTCGAGTTTTTAACTAAAGATATTACCTTTTACACCATAGCCCTCTAAGGACTTCCAAATATCACTTTAAATATTCCACAAGAACAGTCTTATCAAAAGGCTTCTTGAGGGGAAAGCTGTAACTCTGTGAGATGAATTAACAGAACAAAAAGCAGTTTCTCAGAAAGCTTCTTTCCAGTTTTTAACGGAAGATATTTCCTTTTTCACCAAAGCCCTCTAAGGGCTTCCAAATAACACTTTGAAAATTCCACAAGAACAGTCTTAGCGAAAGGCTTCTTGAGGAAAAAGCTGTAAGTATGTGAAATGAATTAATAGAACACAAAGCAGTTTCTCAGAAAGCTTCTTTCCAGTTTTTAACGGAAGAGAATTCCTTTTTCACCATAGCCCTCTCTGGGCTTCCAAATATCACTTTGCAAATCCCACAAGAAAACTCTTAGCGAAAGGCTTCTTGAGGGGAAAGTTGTAACTCTGTGAGATGAATTAACAGAACACAAAGCAGTTTCTCAGAAAGCTTCTTTCCAGTTTTTAATGGAGGATATTTCCTTTTTCACCCTAGCCCTCTATAGGCTTCTAAATATCACGTTCTAAATTGCACAAGAACAGTCTTAGCGAAAGGATTCTTGAGAGGAAAGCTGTAACTCTGAGATGAATTAAGAGAACACAAAGCAGTTTTTCAGAAAGCGTATTTTCAGTTTTTGTCTTAGGCTATTTCCTTTTTCACCGTAGACCTCTGTAGGCTTCTAAATATCACTTCCCAAATTCGACAAGAACAGTCTTAGGGAAAGGCTTCGTTAGGGGAAAGCTGTAACTTTGTGAGATGAATTAACACAACACAACGCTGTGTCTCAGAAAGCTTCTTTCCAGTTTTTAACTGAGGATATTTCCTTTTTCACCATAGCTCTCCATGGCTTTCGAAATGTCACTTTGCAAATTCCAGAAAAACAGTCATAGCGAAAGGCTTCCTCTGGGGAAAGCTGTAACTCTGTGGGATGAATTCACAGATCAGAAAGCTGTTTCTCAGAAAGCTTCTTTCTCACTTTTATGGCGGATATTTCCTTTGGCCCTATAGTCTTCAAAGGGAACCGAATTATCCCTTCTCAGATTCCACAGAAATAAGGTTACCAAACAGATCTACGACATATACCTCTCACTCAGTGAGTGGAAGTCACATATCACAAAGCAGTTTCTCAGAAAATTCTTTTCAGTTTTTATCTTAGGATATTTCCTTTTTCACCATGACCCTCTATGGGCTCACAAATACCACTCTGCAAATTCCACAAGAACAGTCTTACCGAAAGGCTTCTTAAGGGTAAAGCTGTAACTCTGTGAGGTGAATTAACAGAACACAAAGCAGTTTCTCAGAAAGCTTCTTTTCAGGTTTTATCTTAGGATATTTCCTTCTCCACCATAGCCCTATAAGGGCTTACAAATATCACTATGAGTATTACACAAGAAGAGTCTTAGCAAAAGTTTTTTGAGTGTAAAGCTGTAACTCTTTGAGATGAATTAACAGAACACAAAGCAGTTTCTTAGAAAGCTTCTTTCCATTTTTTAACTGAAGATATTTCTTTTTTCACCACAGCCGTCTATGGGCTTCCAAATATCACTTTGCAAATTCAAAAAGAACAGTCCTAGCGAAAGGCTTCTTGAGTGGAATGCTGTACCTCTGTGAGAAGAATTCACAGATCTCAGAGCAGTTTCTCAGAAAGCTTCTTTCTCACTTTTAGCGTCAGATATTTTCTTTGGCCCTATAGTCTTCAAAGGGATCCAAAATAACAGTTCTCTGATTCCATAGAAATAAGGCTATAAAACAGCTCTAGGAAATACAGCTGTATCTCAGTGAGTGGAAGTCACATAATACTAAACCATTTCTCAGAAAGCCTCTTTCAGTTTTTAACTGAAGCTATATCATTTTTCACCATAGCCGTCTATGGGCTTCAAAATATCACTTTGAAAAGACAACAAGAACAGTCTTAGCGAAAGGCTTCCAGAGGGGAATGCTGTAACTCTGTTAGGTGAATTAACAGAACACAAAGCAGTTTCTCAGGAATTTTCTTTACAGTTTTTATCTGAAGATATATCCTTTTTCACCATAGCCCTCTATGTGCTTCCAAATATCACTTTGCAAATTCTACAAGAACAATCTTAGCGAAAGACTTCTTGAGGGGAAAGCTGTAAGTCTGTGAGATGAATTAAAAGAACACAAAGCAGTTTCTCAGAAAGCTTCTTTCCAGTTTTTTTCTGAGGATATTTCGTTTTCACCATAGCCGTCTATTGGCTTCCAAATATCATTTTTCAAATTGCGCAAGAATAATCTTAGCGAAAGGCTTCTTGAGAGGAAAGCTGTAACTCTGTGAAATGAATTCGCAGGTCACGAAGAAGTTTCTCAGAAAGCTTCTTTCTAACTTTTAGCGACGGATATTTCCTTTGGCCCTACAGTCTTCAAAGGGATCCGAAATAACAGTTCTCAGATTCCACAAAAATTAGGCTAGCAAACAGCTCTAAGAAATACAGCTATAACTCAGTGAGTGGAAGTCATATATCAAAAAGCAGTTCAGAAACCTTCTTTTAAGTTTTTAACTGAAGATATATCTTTTTTCAGCATAGCCATCTAAGGGCTTCCAAATATCACTTTGCAAATTCCAGAAGAACACTCTTATCGAAAGGATTCTTGAGGGGAAAGCTGTAACTCTTTGAAATGAATTAACAGATCACAAAGCAGTTTCTAAGAAAGCCTCTTTCCAATTTTTAACTGAAGATATTTCCTATTTCACCATAACCATCTATGGGCTTACAAATATGACTTTGCAAATTCCACAAGAACAGTCTTAGCGAAAGGCTTCTTGAGGGAAAAGCTGTAGCTCTGTGAGATGTATTAACAGAACACAAAGCGGTTTCTCAGAAAGATTCTTTCCAGTTTTTATGTTAGGATATTTCCTTTTTCACCGTAGCCCTATATAGGCTTGAAAATATCACTTTGAAAATTAAACAAGAACAGTCTTAACAAAAGTCTTCTTGAGGGTAAAGCTGTAAGACGTTGACATGAATTAACAAAACACAGAGCAGTTTCTCAGAAAGCTTCTTCCCAGTTTGTAACTGAAGATATTTCTTGTTTCACCATAGCCCTCTATGGGCTTCCAAATATCACTTTGCAGATTCCACAAGAGCAGTCTTCGGGAAAGGCTACTTGAGGGGAAAGCTGTAACTCTGTGAGATGAATTAAAAGAACATAAAGCAGTTTCTCAGAAAGCTTCTTTCCAGTTGTTAACTGAAGATATTTCCTTTTTCAAAGTAGCCCTCTATCGTCTTCCAAATATCACTTTTCAAATTCCAAAAGAACAGTCTTAGCGAAAGGCTTCTTGAGGGGAAAGCTGTAACTGCCTGAGATGAATTAACAGAACACAAAGCAGTTTCTCAGCAAACGTCTTTTCAGTATTTATCGTAGGATATCTCCTTTTTCACATTAGCCCTCTAAGGGCTTACAAATATCACGTTGCAAATTCCACAAGAAATGTCTTAGCGAAAGGCTTGCTGAGGGGAAAGCTGTAACTCTTTGAGATGAATCAACAGAGCACAAAGGAGTTTCTCAGAAAGCTTCTTTCCACTTTTTATCTTAGGATATTGCCTTTTTCACCATAGCCCTATTTGAGCTTAAAATATCACTTTGAAAATTACACAAAACAATGTTAACAAAAGTCTTCTTGAGGGTAAAGCTCTAACACTTTGAGAGGAATTATCAGAACACAAAGCAGTTTCTCAGAAAGCTTCTTTGCAGATTTTAATTGAAGTTATTTCCTTTTTCATCGTAGACCTCTATGGGCTTCCAAATATCACTTTGCAAATTCCGCAAGAACAGTCTTAGCGAAAGGCTTCTTGACGGGAAAGCTGTAACTTTGTGAGATGTATTAACAGAACACAAAACAGTTTCTCAGAAAGCTGCTTTCCAGTTTTTAGCTGAAGATATTTCCTTTTTCACCGTAGCCCTCTGTGGGCTTCCAAAGATCACGTTGCAAATTACACAAAAGCAGTCTTAGGGAACGGCTTCTTGAGGGTAAAGCTGTCACACAGTGAGATGAATTAATAGAACACAAAGCAGTTTCTCAGAAAACTTCTTTTCAGTTTTTATGTTAGGATATTCAATTTTTCACCAAAGCCCTCTATGGGCTTCCAAATATCACTCTGCAAATTCCCCAAGAAAAGTGTTAGCGAAAAACTTCTTGAGGGTCAAGCTGTAACTCTGTGAGATGAATTCACAGATCACAAAGAAGTTTCTCAGAAGCTTGTTTCTCACTTTTAGCAGAGGATATTTCCTTTATCCCTATAGTCTTCAAAGGGATTCGAAATAACAGTCCTCAGATTCCACAGAAATAATGCTAGCACACAGCTCTACGAAATACAGCTATAACTCAGTGACTGGCAGTCACATATCACAAAGCAGTTTCTCAGAAAGGTTCTTTTCAGTTTTTATCGGAAGATACATCCTTTTTCTCCTTAGCTCTCTATGGGCTTCCAAATATCACTTTGCAAATTCCACAAGAACTGTCTTAGCGAAAGGCTTTTTGAGGGGAATGCTGTAATTCTGTAAGATGAATTAACAGAACACAAAGCAGTTTCTCAAAAGCTTCTTTCTAGTTTTTATGTTAGAATGTTTCTTTTTTCACCATAGCCCACAATGGGCTTCCAAATATCACTTTGCAAATTCCACAAGAAGTGTCTTAGCGAAAGGCTTCTTGAGGGGAAAGCTGTAACTCTATGAGATGAATTAACAGACCACAAAGCAGTCTCTCAGAAAGCTTCTTTCCAGTTTTTTAACTGAAGATATTTCCTTTTTCACCTTAGCCCTCTAAGGACTTCCAAATATCACTTTGCAAATTCCACAGCAACATTCTTGGTGAACGGCTTCTTGAAGAGAAAGCTGTAACTCTGTGAGATGAATTAACAGAACACAAAGCAGTTTCTCTGAAAGCTTCTTTCCAGTTTTCAACAGACGATATTTCCTTTTTCACCTTAGCCCTCTAAGGGCTTCCAAATATCACTTTGCGAATTCCACAAGAACAGTCTTTGCGAAAGGCTTCCTGAGGGGAAAGCTGTAACTGTGTGTGATGAATTAACAGAACACAGAGCAGTTTCTCACCAAGTTTCTTTCCAGTTTTTAACTGAGACATGTTTTTTTTTCACCATAGACCTCTACTGGCTTTCAAATATCACTTTCCAAATTCCCCAAGAACACTCTTAGTGAACGACTTCTTGAGGGGAAAGCTGTAAATCTGTGGGATGAATTAACAGAACACAAAGCAATTTCTCAGAAAGTTTCCTTCCAATTTCTATCTGAGGACATTTCCTTTTTCAACATAGCCCTCTATGTGCTTCCAAATATCACTTTGAAAATTCCACAAGAACAGTCTTAGCGAAAGGCTTCTTGAGGGGAAAGCTTTAACCATGTGAGATGAATTAACAGAACCCAAAGTAGTTTCTCAGAAAGCTTCTTTTAAGTTTTTATCTGAGGACAGTTCCTTTTTCACCTTAGACCTCTCTGGCTTCCAAATATCACTTTGTAAATTCCACAAGAACGGTCTTAGGAAAGGCTTCTTGAGGGGAAAGCTGTAACTCAGTGAGATGAATTAACAGAACACAAGCAGTTTTTCAGAAAGTTTCTTTACAGTTTTTTACAGAAAATATTTCCTTTTTAACCGTAGCCCACTATGGGCTTCCAAATATCACTTTGCAAATTCCTCAAGAACAGTATTAGTGAAAGGATTCTTGAGGGTAAAGCTGCCACGGGGTGAGATGAATTAACAGAACACAAAGCAGTTTCTCAGAAAGCTTCTTTTTAGTTTTTATCTTAGGATATTTCCTTTTCCACCATAGCCCTCTTTGGGCTTCCCAATATCACTTTGCAAATTCTCCAAGAACAGTCTTCGTGAACCGCTTCTTGAGGGGAAAGCTGTAACTCGGTAGATCAATTAACAGAACAAAAAGAAGTTTCTCAGAATGCTTCTATTCAGTTTTTATCTTAGGATAGTTCCTTTTTCACCATAGACCTCTATGGGCTTCTAAGTATCACATTTCAAATTCCACAAGAACTGTCTTAGTAAACGGCTTCATTAGGGGAAAGCTGTAAATCTGATAGATGAATTCAAAGAACACAAAGCAATTTCTCAGAAAGCTTCTTTTCAGTTTTTATCAGGAGATATTTCCTTTTTCACCATAGCCCTCAATGGGCTTCCAAATCACACTTTGCAAATTCCACAAGAACAGTCTTCGTGAATGGCTTCTTTAGAGGAAAGCTGTAACTCTGTGAGATGAATTAACAGAACAGAAAGCAGTTTCTCAGAAAGCTTCTTTCCAGTTTTTAACTGAAGATATTTCGTTTTTCACCGTAGCCCTTTAAGAGGTTGCAAATATCACTTTGCATATTCCACAAGAACAGTCTTAGTGAACGACTTCTTTAGGGCAAACTGTAACTCAGTGAGGTGAATTAACAGAACAAAGCAGTTTCTCACAAAGCTTCTTATCAGTTTTTATGTTAGGATATTTCCTTTTCAACCATAGCCCTCTATGTGCTTTCAAATATCACTTTGCAAATTCCACAAGAACAGTCTTAGCGAAAGGCTTCCTGAGGGGAGAGCTGTAACTCTTTGAGATGAATTAACAGACCATAAAACAGTTTCTCAGAAAGCTTCTTTCCAGTTTTCAGCTGAAGATATTTCCTTTTCACCACAGCCCTCTATTGGATTCCAAATATCACTTTGCAAATACCAGAAGAACAGTTACAGCGAAAGGCTTATTGAAGGGAAAGCTGTAACTCTGTGAGATGAATTCACAGAACACAAAGAAGTTTCTCAGAAAGCTTCTTTCTCACATTTAGCGGTCGATATTTCCTTTGTCCCGATAGTTTTCAAAGGGATCCGAAATAACAGTTCTCAGATTCCACAGTAATAAGGCTAGAAAACAGCTCTACGAAACACAGCTGTAACTCAGTGAGTGGAAGTCACATATCACAAACCAGTTTCTCTGAAAGCCTATTTTCCGTTTTTAACTGAAGAAATATCCTTTTTCACCATAGCCATCAATCGGTTTCCAAATATTACTATGAAAATTCCACAAGAACAGTCTTAGCGAAAGGCTTCCTGATGGGAAAGCTGTAACTCTGTGAGATGAATTAAGAGACCACAAAGGAGTTTCTCAGAAAGCTTCTTTCCAGTCTTTAACTGAAGATATTTCATTTTTCTCCATAGCCCTCTATGGGCTTCCCAATGTCACTTTGCAAATTCCACAAGAACAGTCTTAGCGAAAGCCTTCTTGAGAGAAAAGCTGTAACTCTGTGAGATGAATTAACAGAAAACAAAGCAGTTTCTCAGAACGCTTCTTTCCAGTTTTAAAATGAAGATATTTCCTTTTTCACCATAGCCCTCTAGGGGTTCCAAATACCACTTTGCAAAATCCACAAGAACAGTCTTAGCGAAAGGCTTCTTGAGGGTAAAGCTTTAATTCTGTTGGATGAATTAACAGAACACAAAGCAGTTTTCCAAAGTTTCTTTGCAGTTTTTATCTTAGGATATTCCATTTTTCTTCCTAGCCCTCTATGGGCTTCCAAATATCACTTTGCACGTTCCACAAGAATAATGTCTGCAACTGGCTTCTTGAGGAGAAAGCTGTACCTCTGTGAGATGAATTAACAGAACACAAAGTAGTTTCTCAGAATGCTTCTTTTCAGTTTTTATCTTAGGATATTTCTTTTTTCACCTTAGCCCTCCATGGGCTTGAAAATATCACTATGAAAATTCCATAAGAACAATCTTAGCGAAAGGCTTCTTTAGGTGAAAGTAGTGACACTGTGAGATGAATTAACAGAACACAAAGCAGTTTCTCAGAAAGCTTCTTTCCAGTTTTTAACGGAAGATATTTACTTTTTCACCATAGACCTCTATGGGCTTCCAAATATCACTTTGCCAATTCCACAAGAAGAGTCTTAGCGAAAAACTTCTTGAAGGGAAAGCTGTAACTCTGTGAGATGAATTAACACAACACAAAGCAGTTTCTCAGAAAGCTTCTTACCACTTTTTAATGGACGATATTTCCTTTTTCACCTTAACCCTCTATGGGCTTCCAAATATCACTTTGCAAATTCCACAAGAACAGTCTTAGCGAAAGGCTTCTTGAGGGGAAAGCAGTAACTGAGAGATGAATTAATCGAACACAAAGCAGTTTCTCAGAAAGCTTCTTTCCACTTTTTAAGGGAAGATATTTCATTTTGACCGTAGCCCTCTATGGGCTTCCAAGTATCACTTTGCGAATTCCACAAGAACAGTCTAAGCGAAATGCTTCTTGAGGGGAAAGCTGTAACTCTGTGAGATGAATTATCGCAACACAAAGCATTTTCTCAGAAAGCTCCTTTCCAGTTTTTAACAGAAGATATTTCCTTTTTCATCATAGCCCTCTATGGGCTTCCAATATCACTTTGCACATTCCACAAGAACAGTCTTAGCGAATGGCTTCTTGTGGGGAAAGCTGTAACTGTGTGAGATGAATTAACAGAAGAAAGAGCAGTTTCTCAGAAAGCGTCTCTTCAGTTTTTAACTGAAGATATTTCCTTTTTCACCCTAGCCCTCTATGGGCTTCCAAATATCACTTTGCTAAATCTACAAGAAAATTCTTAGCGAAAGGCTTCTTGAGGGGAAAGCTGTAACTGTGTGAGATGAATTAACAGAACACAAAGCAGCTTCTCAGAAAGCTTCTTTCCAGTTTTTAAGTGAAGATATTTCCTTTTTCACCATAGCCCTCTGTGGGCTTCCAAATATAACTTTTAAAGTTACACAAGAACACTCTTAGCAAAAAGGTTCTTGAGGGGAAAGCAGTAACGCTGTAAATGAATTAACGGAATACAAAGCAATTTCTCAGATACCTTCTATTTAGTTTTTATCATAGGATATTTCCTTTTTCACCATAGCTCTCTATGGGCTTCCAAATATCACTTTGCAAATTTCACAAGAACAGTCTTAGTGAACGGGATCTTGAGGGGAAAGCTGTAACTCTGTGAGACGAATTAACGGAACACAAAGCAGTTTCTGAGAAAGCTTCTCTTCAGTTGTTGTCTTAGGATATTTCCTTTTTCTCTGTAGCCCTCTATGTGCTTACAAATATGACATTGCAAATTCCACAAGAACAGTCTTAGCGAAAGGCTTCTTGAGTGCAAAGCTGTAACTCTGAGGGAAGAATTAACAGAACACAAAGCAGTTTCTCAGAAAGCTTCTTTCCAGTTTTTAACGGAAGATATTTCCTTCTTCACCATAGCCCTCTATGGACTTCCAAATATCACTTTGCAAATTCCACAAGAACAGTCTTAGCTAAAGTCTTCTTGAGGGTAAAGCTGTAACTCTGTGAAATGAATTAACAGAACACAAAATAGTTTCTCAGAGAGCTTCTTTCCGGTTTTTACGGAAGATCTTTCCTATTTCACCTTAGCCCTCTATGGGCTTCCTAATATCACTTTGCAAATTCCAAAAGAACAATCTTAGCGAAAGGCTTCTTGAGGGGAAAGCTGTAACTCTTTGAGATGAATTAACAGAACACAAAGGAGTTTCTCTGAAAACGTCTTTCCAGTTTTTAACGGAATATATTTCCTTTTCAACAATAGCCCTCTAGGGGCTTCCAAATATCACTTTGTAAATTCCACAAGAACAGACTTAGCGAAAGGCTTCTTGAGGGGAAAGCTGTACCTCTGTGAGATGAATTAAGAGAACACAAAGCAGTCTCTCAGAAAGCCTCTTTCCGATTTTTAAAGAAAGATATTGCCTTTTTCAACATAGCCCTCTAAGGGCTTCCAAATATAACTTTGCAGATTCCACAAGAACAGCCTTAGCGAAAGGCTTCTTGAGGGGAAAGCTGTAACTCTGTGAGATGAATTAACAGAACCCAAAGCAATTCCTCAGAAAACTTCTTTCCTGTTTTTAAATAAGATATTTCCTTTTTAACCATAGCCCTCTATGGGCTTCCAAGTATCACTTTCCAAATTCCAGAAGAACAGTCTTAGCGAAAGTCTTCTTGAGGGGAAAGCTGGTACTCGGTGAGATGAATTAACAGAACACAAAGCAGTTTCTCAGAAAGCTTCTTTGCAGTTTTTAATGGAAGATATTTCCTTTTTCATCGTAGCCCTTTATGGGATTCCAAATATCATTTTGCAAATTCCACAAGAACAGTCTTACCGAATAGCCTCTTGAGGGGAAAGCAGTAACTCTGTGAAATGAATTAAGAGAACACAAAGCAGTTTCTCAGAAAGCTTCTTTCCAGTTTTAAACTGAAGATATTTCCTTTTTCACCATAACCCGCTATGGTCTTCCAAATATCACTTTCCAAAATCCACCAGAACTGCCTTAGGGAAAGGCTTCTTGATGGGAAAGCTGTAATCCTATGAAATGAATTAACAGAACACAAAATAGTTTCTCAGAAAGCTTCTTTCCAGTTTTTAACGGAAGATCTTTCCTATTTCACCTTAGCCCTCTATGGGCTTCCTAATATCACATTGCAAATTCCAAAAGAACAATCTTAGCGAAAGGCTTCTTGACGGGAAAGCAGTAACTCTGTGAGATGAATTAGCAGAACACAAAGGAGTTTCTCTGAAAGCTTCTTTCCAGTTTTTAACGGTAGATATTTCCTTTTCAATCATAGCCCTCTAGGGGCTTCCAAATATCACTTTGCAAATTCCACAAGAACAGACTTAGAGAAAGGATTCTTGAAGGCAAAGCTGTAAATCTGTGAGATGAATTAACAGAACACAAAGCAGTTTTTCAGAAACCTTCTTTCCAGTTTTTAACGGAAGATATTTTCTTTTTCATCACAGTCCTCTATGGGCTTCCAAATATCACTTTGCAAATTCCACAAGAACAGTCTTAGCGACAGGCTTATTAAAGGGAAAGATGTAACTCTGTGAGATGAATTAACAGAACACAAAGAAGTTTCTCAGAAAGCTTCTTTCCAGTTTTTAACGGAAGATATTTCCTTTTTCACCATAGTCCTCTAAGGACTACCAAATATCACTTTCCAAATTCCATAAGAACAGCCTTAGCCAAAGGCTTCTTTAAGGGAAAGCTGTAACTCTGTGAGATGAATTAAGAGAACACAAAGCAGTTTCTTGGAAAGCTTCTTTCCAGTTTTTTACCTGAGATCCTTCCTTTTTCACCACAGCCCTCTACGGGCTTCCAAATATCCCTTTGCAAAATCCACAAGAACAGACTTAGCGAAAGGCTTCTTGAAGGGAAAGCTGTAACTCTGTGAGATCATTAACAGAACACATAGCAGTTTCTCAGATACATTCTTTTCAGTTTTTATCTTAGCATATTTCCTTTTTCAATATAGCCCTCTATGGGCTTCCAAATATCACTTTGCAAACTCCACAAGAACAGCCTTAGTGAACGGTTTCTTGCGGAGAAAGCTGTAACTCTGTGAGATGAATTAACGGAACACAAAGCAGTTTCTCAAAAAGATTATTTCCAGTTTTTAACGGAAGATATTTCCTTTTTCACCATAGCCCTCTATGGGCTTCCAAATATCACTTTGGAAATGCCAAAAGAACAGTCTTAGCAAAAGGATTCTTGAGGCGAAAGCTGTAACTCTGTGAGATAAATTAACAGAACACAAAAAGTTTTTCAGAAATCTTCTTTCCGGTTTTTAACGGAAGATATTTCTTTTTCACCATAGCCCTCTAAGGGCTTCCAAATATCACTTTGGAAGTTCCACAAGAACAATCTTAGCGACAGGCTTCTTGAGGTGAAAGCTGTAACACACTGAGATGAATTAACAGAACACAAAGCAGTTTCTCAGAAAGCTTCTTTCTAGTTTTGAATTGAAGGTATTTCCTTTTTCACCATAGCCCTCTAAGGGCTTCCAAATATCACTTTGTAAATTTCACAAGAACAGTCTTAGCGAAAGGCTTCTTAAGGGGAAAGCTCTAACTCTGTGAGATGAATTAACAGAACACAAAGCATTTTCTCACAAATCTTCTTTCCAGTTTTTAACGGAAGATATTTCCTTTCCCACCATAGTCATCTATGGGCTTCCAACTATCACTTTGCAAATCCCACAAGAACAGTCTTAGCGAAAGGCTCCTTGAGAGGAAAGCTGTAACTCAGTGAGACGTATTAACAGAACACATGGCACTTTCTCAGAATGCTTCTTTCCAGTTTTTAGTGGAACATATTTCCTTTTTCACCATAGTCCTCTATGGGTTTCCAAATTTCACTTTCCGAATTTCACAAAACAATCTTAGTGAGCGGCTTCTTTAGAGGAAAGCTGTAGCTCTGTGAGATGAACTAACAGAACACAAAGCAGTTTTTCAGACTGCTTCATTTCGGTTAGTATCTTAGAATATTTCCATTTTCACCATAGCCGTCTATGGGCTTCCACATATCACTTTGGAAATTGCTCAAAAACAGTCTTAGAGGAAGGCTTCTTGAGGGGAAAGCAGTAACTCTTTGAGATGAATTAACAGAACACAAAGGAGTTTCTCGGAAAGATTCTTTTCATTTTTTAACTGAAGGTATTTCCTTTTTCACATTAGCTCTCTCTGGGCTTCCAAATATCACTTTGCAATTTCCACGAGAACAGTGTTAGCGAAAGGTTTCTGGAGGGGAAAACTGTAACACTGTGAGACGAATTAACAGAACACAAAGCCGTTTCTCAGAAAGCTTCTTTTCAGTTTTTGTCTTAGGATATTTCCTTTTTCACCATAGCCCACTGTGGGCTTCCAAATATCACTTTGCAAATTCCACAAGAAGAGTCTTAGTGAACGGCTTCTGGAGGGGAAAGCTGTAACTCTGTGAGATGAATTAACAGAACACAAAGCTGTTGCTCAGCAATCTACTTTCCAGTTTTTAATGGAGGATATTTTTTTTTTTCACCATAGCCCTCTATGGGATTCCAAATATCACTTTGCAAATTCCACAAGAACAGTGTAAGCGAAAGACTTCTGGAGGGGAAAACTGTAACTCTTTGAGATGAATTAACAGAACACAAAGCAGTTTCTCAGATATCTTCTTTCCAGTTTTTAACGAAAGATATTTCCTTTTTCACCGTAGCCCTCTATGGGCTTTCAAATATCACTTTGCAAATCCCACAAGAACTGTCTTGGCGAAAGCCTTCTTGAGGGGAAAGCTGTAACTCAGTGAGATGCTTTAACAGAACACACGGCAGTTTCACAAAAAGCTTCTTTCAAGTTTTTAACGGAAGATATTTCCTTTTTCACCATAGCCCTCTGTGAGTTTTCTAATATCACTTTGCAAATTTCACAAGAATTGTCTCAGTGAACTGCTTCTTGAAAGGAAAGCTGTAACTCTGTGAGATGAACTAACAGAACACAAAGCAGTTTAACAGAAAGCTTCTTCAGTTTTTAACGGAAAATATTTCCTTTTTCACCACAGCCCTCTATGAGATTCTAAATATCACTTTCAAAATTTCAGAAGAACAGTCTTAGTGAACGGCCTCATGAGGGAAATCTGTAACTCTTTGAGATGAATTAACAGAACAGAAAGCAGTTTCTCAGAAAGCTTCTTTTCGGATTTTGTCTTACTATATTTCCTTTTTCAACATAGCCCTCTATGGTCTTCCAAATATCACTTTGCAAATTACACAAGAACAGTCTTTGTGAAAGACTTCTTGAGGGGAAAGCTGTAACTCTCTGAGATGAATTTACAGAACAGAAAGCAGTTTCTCAGAAGGCTTCTTTTCATTTTTTATCTTAGGATATTTCCTTTTTGAGCATAGCCTTCTATGGGCTTCCAAAAACATTTTGCAAATTCCACAAGAACAGTCTTAGCGAAAGGATTCTGGAGGGGAAAGCTGTAAATCTGTGAGACGAATTAACAGAACACCAAGCAGTTTCTCAGAAACATTCTTTCCAGAGTTTAACGCAAAATATTTCCTTTTTCACCGTAGCCCTCTACGGGCTTCCAAATATCACTTTGCAAATCCCACAAGAACAGTCTTAGCGAAAGGCTTCTTGAGAAGAAAGCTGTAACTCGGTGAGATGTATTAACAGAACACACGGCAGTTTCTCAGAATGCTTCTTTCCAGTTTTTAACTGAAGATATTTTCATTTTCACAATAGCCTTCTATGGGCTTCCAAATATCACTTTGCACATTCCGCAATAACAGTCTTAGTGAACGACTTCTTGATGGGAAAGCTGTAAGTCTGTGAGATAAACTAACACAACACAAAGCAGTTTCTCAGACAGCTTCTTTTCGGTTTTTATCTTAGGATATTTCCATTTTCACCATAGTCCTCTATGGGCTTCCAAATATCATTTTGCAAATTTCACAAGAACAGTCTTAGTGATCGACTTCTTGAATGGAAAGCTGTAACACTGTGAGATGAATTAACAGAACACAAAGCAGTTTCACAGAAAGCCTCATTTCAGTTTTTATCTTTGGATGTTTTCTTTTTCACCCTGGCCCTCTATGGGCCGCCAAATATCACTATGCAAATTCAACAAGAAAAGTCTTAGTGAACGGCTTCTTGAGGGGAAAGCTGTAACTCTGTGAGATGAATTAACAGAACACAAAGCAGTTTCTCAGAAAGCTTCTTTCCAGTTTTTAACGGAGGATATTTCCTTTTATTCCATAGCCCTCTATGGGCTTCCAAATATCACTTTGCAAGTTTCACAAGAACAGCCTTAGCGAAAGGCTTCCTGTGGGGAAAGTTTTAACTATGTGAGATGAATTAACTGAACACAAAGCAGTTTCACAGAAAGCTTCTTTTCAGTTTTTATCTTACGATATTTCCTTTTTCACCATAGACCTCTATGGGCTTCCAAACATCACTTTGCAAATCCCACAAGAACAGTCTTAGCGAAAGGCTTTTAGAGGGAAATGTTGGAACTCTGTGAGATGGATTAACAGAACACAAAGCAGTTTCTCAGAAACCTTCTTTCCAGATTTTAACGGAAAATAATTCCTTTTTCACCATAGCCCTCTGTGGGATTCTAAATATCACTTCCCAAATTTCAGAAGAACAGTCTTAGTGAACGGCCTCTTGAGGGTAAATGTGTAACTCTCTGAGATGAATTAACAGAACACAAAGCAGTTTCTCAAATAGCTTCTTTACGGATTTTATCTTACTATAATTCCTTTTTCAACATAGCCCTATATGGTCTTCCAAATATCACTTTGCAAATTAAACAAGAACAGTCTTTGTGAAAGACTTCTTGAAGGGAAAGCCGTAACTCTCTGAGATGAATTAACAGAACACAAAGCAGTTTCTCAGGAAGTTTCTTTTCACTTTTTATCTTAGGATATTTCCTTTTTCAGCATAGCCCTCTATGGGCTTCCAAAAACATTTTGCAAGTTCCACAAGAACAGTCTTAGCGAAAGGATTCTGGATGGGAAAGATGTAACTCTGTGAGATGAACTAACAGAACACAAAGCGGTTTCTCAGAAACCTTCTTTTCGTTTTTAATCTTAGGATATTTCCTTTTTCACCAAAGCCCTCTATGGGCTTCCAAATATGACTTTGCAAATTCCAGAAGAACAGTATTAGCGAAAGGCTTCTTGAGGGTAGAGCTGTAACTCTGTAAGATGAATTAACAGAACACAAAACATTTTCTCAGAAACCTACTTTTCAGTTTTTACCTTAGGATATTTCCTTTTTCACCATAGCCCTCTATGGGATTCCAAATATCACTTTACAAATTCCACATGAACAGTCTTAGCGAAATGCTTCTTGAGGGGAAAGCTGTAACTCGGTGAGATGAATTAAGAGAACACAAAGCAGTTTCCTAGAAAGATTCTTTCCAGTATTTAACGCAACATATTTCCTTTTTCTCCGTAGACCTGTATGGGCTTCCAACTATCACCTTGCAAACTCCACAGGAACAGTCTAGGTGAATGGCTTCTTGAGTGGAAAGTTGTAATTCTGTGAGATGAATTAAGAGAACACAATGCACTTTCTCAGAAAGCTTCTTTTCGGTTTTTATCTTAGGATATTTCCTTTTTTGCCATAACCCTCTATGGGCTTCCAATATCTCTTTGCAAATTCAACAAGAGCAGTCTGAGTGAACGGCTGCTTGAGGGTAAACTGTAACTCTGTGAGATGAATTAAGAGAACATAAAGCAGTTTCTCAGAAAGCTTCTTTGAAGTTTTTAACGGAGGATATTTCCTTTTTCTCCGTAGCCCTATATGGGCTTCCAAATATCACTTTGAAAGCTCTACAAGGACAATCTTAGCGAAAGGTTTCTGAGGGAAAAGCTGTAATTCTGTGAGATGAATTAACAAAACACAAAGCAGTTTCTCAGCAATCTTCTTTCCAGTTTGTAACGGTGGATATTTCCTTTTTCACCATAGCCCTCTAAGGGCTTCCAAATATCACTTTGCAAATTCCACAAGAACAGTCTTAGCGAGAGGGTTCTTGAGGGGAAAGCTGTAACTCGGGGAGATGTATTAACAGAACACACGGCAGTTTCTCAGAATGCTTCTTTCCAGTTTTTAACGGAAGATATTTTCATTTTCACCATAGCCTTCCATGAGCTTCCAAATATCACTTTGCAAATTTCACAAGAACAGTCTTAGTGAACGACTTCTTGAGGGGAAAGATGTAACTCTGTGAGATAAACTAACACAAAACAAAGCAGTTTCTCAGACAGTTTCTTTTCGGTTTTTATCTTAGGATATTTCCATTTTCACCATAGACTTCTATGGGCTTCCAAATATCATTTTGCAAATTTCGCAAGAACTGTCTTAGTGAACGACTTCTTGAGGGCAAAGCTGTAACTCTGTGAGATGAAATAAGAAAACACAAAGCAGTTTCACAGAAAGCTTCATTTCAGTTTTTATCTTAGGATGTTTTCTTTTTCACCATAGCCCTCAAAGGGCCTCCAAATATCACTGTGCAAATTCCACAAGAAAAGTCTTAGTGAACGACTTCTTGAGGGGAAAGCTGTAACTCTGTGAGATGAATTAACAGAACACAAAGCAGTTTCTCAGAAAGCTTCTTTCCAGTTTTTAACGGAGGATATTTCCTTTTATTCCATAGCCCTCTATGGGCTTCCAAATATACCTTTGCCAGTTTCACAAGAAACGTCTTAGCGAAAGGCTTCTTGATGGGAAAGTTGTAACTGTGAGATGAATTAACAGAACACAAAGCAGATTCTCATAAAGCTTCTTTCCAGTTTTTACCCGAAGATATTTCCTTTTTCAACATAGCCCACTATGGGCTTCCAAATATCACTTTGCAAATTCCACAAGTACAGACTTAGCGAAAGGCTTCTTGAGGGAAAAACTGTAACTCTTTGAGATGAATTAACAGAACACCAAATAGTTTCTCAGAAAGCTTTTTTTCAGTTTTTTTCTTAGGATATTTCCTTTTTCACCATAGCCCTCTATGGGCTTCCAAAAACATTTTGCAAATTCCACAAGAACAGTCTTAGCGAAAGGTTTCTTGAGGGGAAAGCTGTAACTCTGTGAGATGAACTAACAGAACACAAAGCAGTTTCTCAGAAACCTTCTTTTCGGTTTTTATCTTAGGATATTTCCATTTTCACCATAGCCCTCTAGGGGTTTCAAATATCACTTTGTAATTTACACAAGAACAGTCTTATCGAAAGGCTTCTTGAGGGGAAAGCTGTAAGTCTGTAAGATGAATTAACAGAACACAAAACAGTTTCTCAGAATCCTTCTTTTCAGTTTTTATCATAGGATAATTACTTTTTCACCACAACCCTGTATGGGATTCCAAATATCACTTTGTAGATTCCACATGAACAGTCTTAGCTAAAGGCTTCTTGAGGGGAAAGCTGTAACTCAGTGAGATGAATTAACAGAACACAAAGCAGTTTCTCAGAAAGATTCTTTCCAGTTTTTAACGGAACATATTTCCTTTTTCACCGTAGCCATCTATAGACTTCCAACTATCACCTTGCAAATTCCACAGGAACAGACTTAGTGAACGGCTTCTTGACGGGAACGCTGTAACTCTGTGAGATGAATTATGAGAACACAAAGCAGTTTCTCAGAAACATTCTTTCCAGGTTTTAACGGAAGATTTTTCCTTTTTCACCATAGCCCTCTATGGGCTTCCAAATATCACTTTGCAAATAAAACAAGAACAGCCTTCGCGAAAGGCTTCTTGAGAGGAAAGCTGTAACTCTGTGAGATGAACTAACAGAACACAAAGCAGTTTCTCAGAAAGCTTGTTTTCTGTTTTATCTTAGGATATTACCATTTTCACCATAGCCCTCTGTTGGTTTCAAAATATCAGTTTGCAAATCCCACCAGAACAGTCTTAGGGAAAGGCTTCTTGAGAGGAAAGCTGTAATACTGTGAGATGAATTAACAGAACACAAAGCAGTTTCTCAGAAAGCTTCTTTCCAGTTTTTTACGGAAGATATTTCAATTTACACCATAGCCCTCTATTGGCTTCCAAATATCACTTTCCAAATTCCACAAGAACAGTCTTAGTGAATGGCTTCTTGGGGGGAAAGCTGTAACACTGTGAGATGAACTAACAAAACCAAAGCAGTTTTTCATAAAGCTTCTTTTCGGTTTTTATCTTAGTATAATTCGTTTTTCACCATAGCCTTCTATGGGCTTCCAAATATCACTTTGCAAATTTCATAAGAACTGTCTGAGTGAACGGCTTCTTGAGGGGAAAACTGTAACTCTGTGAGATGAACTAACAGAACACAAAGCAGTTTCTCAGAAAGCTCCTTTTCGGTTTTTATCTTAGGATATTTCCATTTTCACCACAGCCATCTATGGGCTTCCAAATATCACTTTGCAAATTCCACAAGAACAGTTTTAGCAAAAGGCTTCTTTAGGAGAAAGCTGTAACTCTGTGAAATGAATTAACAGAACACAACACAGTTTCCAGAAAGCTTCTTGCCAGTTTTTAACTGAAGATACTTCCTTTTACACCATAGACCTCTAAGGGCTTCAAAATATGACTTTGCAAATTCCATAAGAACTGCGTTATTGAAAGGCTTCTTGAGGGGAAAGCTGTAACCCTCTGAGATGAATTAACAAAACACAAAGCAGTTTCTCAGAAAGCTTCTTTTCAGTTTTTATCTTAGGATACTTCCTTTTTCACCATAGCCCTGTATTGGTATACAAATATCACGTTGTAAATTCCACAGAGCAGTCTTAGCGAAAGGCTTCTTGAGGAAAAGCTGTAATTCTCTGAGATGAATTTAAAAAAACACAAAGCAGTTTCGTAGAAATATTCTTTCCAGTTTTTTAACGGAAGATATATCCTTTTTCACCATATCCCTCTATGGGCTTCCAAATATCACGTTGCAAATTCCTCAAGAACAACCTTAGCGAAAGTCTTCTTGAGGGGAAAGCTGTAACTCTGTGAGATGAATTAACAGAACACAAAGCAGTTTCTCAGGAAGTTTCTTTTCAGTTTTTATCTTAGGTTATTTCCTTTTTCACCATAGCCCTCTATGGGCTTCCAAATATCAGTTTGCAAAGTTCACAAAAACTGTCTTAGTGAACGGCTTCTTGAGGGGAAAGCTGTAACTCTGTGAGATGAACTAACAGAACACTACACAGTTTCCCAGAAAGCTTGTTTTCGGTTTTCATCTTAGGATATTTCCGTTTTCACCTTAGCCCTCGATGGGCTTCCAAATATCACTTTACAAATTACACAAGAACAGTCTTAGCGATAGGCTTCTTGAGGGGAATGCTGTAACTCTGTGAGATGAATTAAGAGAACACAAGGTCGTTTCTCAGAAAGCTTCCTTCCAGTTCTTACCTGAATATATTTCCTTTTTCTCCATAGCCCTCTATGGGCTTCGAAATATCACTTTGCAAATTCCACAAGAACAGTCTTAGCGAAAGGCTTCTTGAGGGGAAAGCTGTAACTCTGTGAGATGAATTAACAGAACACAATGCATTTTCTCAGAAAGCTTCTTTCCCCTTTTAACAGAAGAGATTTCCTTTTTCACCATAGCACACTATGGGCTTCAAATATCACTGTGCAAATTCCACAAGAACAGTCTTATCGAAAGGCTTCTTGAGGGGAAAGCTGTAACTCTGTGAAATGAATTAGGAGTACACAAAGCCATTTCTCAGAAAGCTTCTTTCCAGTTTTTAACTGAAGATATTTCCTTTTTCACCATAAACCTCCATGAGCTTCCAAATATCACTGTGCAAATTCCACAAGAACAGTCTTAGCGAAAGGCTTCTTGAGGGGAAAGCTGTAACCCTGTGAGATGAATTAACAGAGCACAAAGCTGTTTCTCAGAAAGCTTCTTTCCAGTTTTTAACGGAAGACATTTCCTTTTTCACCATAGACTTCTAGGGGCTTTCAAATATCACTTTGCATATTCCACCAGAACAGTCTTAGCGAAAGGCTTCTTGAGGGGAAATGTGTAACCCTGTGGGATGAATTAACAGAGCACAAAGCCGTTTCTCAGCAAGCTTCTTTCCAGTTTTTAACTGAAGAGATTTCCTTTTTCACGATAGCCCTCTATGGGCTTCCAAATATCACTTTGCAAATTCCACAAGAACAGTCTTAGCGATTGGCTCCTTGAGGGGAAAGCTGTTACTCTGTGAGATGAATTAAGAGAACACAGAGCCGTTTCTCAGAAAGCTTCTTTCCAGTTTTCAACGGAATTGATTTCCTTTTTTACCATAGCCCTGTATGGGCTTCCAACTATCACTTTGCAAATTCCACAAGAATAGTCTTAGCGAAAGGCTTCTTCAGGTGAAAGCTGTTACTCTGTGGGATGAATTAACAGAACAAAAAGTAGTTTCTCAGAAAGCTTCTTTCCAGTTTTTAACGGAAGAGATTTCCTTTTTAACCATAGCCCTCTATGGACTTTAATTATCACTTTGCAAATACCACAAGAACACTCTTAGCGAAAGGCTTCCTGAGCGGAAAGCTGTAACTCTGTGAGATGAATTAACAAAACACAGTGCAGTTTCTCAGAAAGCTTCCTTTCGGTTTTTATCTTAGGATAATTCCTTTTTCGCCATAACTCTCTAGTGGCTCCCAACAGCACTTTGCAAATTCCACAAGAGCCATCTCAGTGAACGGTTTCTTCAGGGGAAAGCTGTAACTCTGTGAGATGAATTAACAGAACACAAAAAGCAGTTTCTCAGAAAATTTCTTTGCAGTTTTTAACAGAAGAGATTTCCTTTTTCACTATAGCCCTCCAAGGGCACCCAAATATCTCTTTGCAAATTCCACAAGAACAGTATTAGAGAATGGCTACTTGAGGGGAAAGCTGTAACACTATGAGATGAATTAACAGAACACAAAGCAGTTTCTCAGAAAACTTCTTTTCAGTTTTTATCCTAGGATGTTTCCTTTTTCACCTTAGCCCTGTATGGGCTTCCAAATATCACTTTGCAAATTCCACAAGAACAGTCTTAGCAAAATCCTTCCTGAAGGGAAAGCTGTAACTCTGTGAGATGAATTAACAAAACACAAGGCAGTTTCCCAGAAAGCTTCTTTCCAGTTTTTAACGGAAGATATTCCCTTTTTCACCATAGCCTTCTATTGGCTTCCAAATATCACTATGCCTATCCAAAAAGAACAGTCTTAGGGAAAGACTTCTTGAGGGGAAAGCTGTAACTCTGTAAGATGAATTAACAGAACACAAAGCAGTTTCTCAGAAAGCTTCATTTCAATTTTTATCTTAGGATATTTCCTTTTTCACCATAGCCTTCTATGGCCTTCCAAATATCACTTTGCAAATTCCACAAGAACAGTCTTAGAAAAAGGTTTCTTGAGGGTCAAGCTGTAACACTGTGAGATGAATTAACAGAACACAAAGCAGTTTCTCAGAAAGCTTCTTTTCGGTTTTCATCTAAGGATATATCCTTTTTCACCGTAGACCTCTAAGGGCTTCCAAATATCACTTTGGAAATCCCACAAGAACAGTCTTAGCGAAAGGCTTCTTGAGCGGAAAGCTGTACGACTGAGAGATGTATTAACAGAACACAAAGCAGTGTGTCTGAAAGCTTCTTTCTAGTTTTTCACTGAAGATATTTCCTTTTTCACCATAGCCCTCTATGGGCTTCCAAATATCACTTTGCAAATTCCACAAGAACAGTCTTAGCGAAAGGCGTCTTGAGGGAAAGCTGTAACTCTTTCAGATGAATTAACAGGACACAAAGCAGTTTCTCAGAAAGCTTCATTCCAGTTTTTAACAGAAGATTTCCTTTTTAACCATAGCCTTTTATGGGCTTCCAAATATCTCTTTGCAAATTCCACAAGAACAGCCTTAGCGAAAGGCATCTTGAAGGGAAAGCTGTAACTCTGTGAGATGAATTTACAGAACACAAAGCAGTTTCTCAGAAAGATTCTTTCCAGTTTTTAACGGAACATATTTCCTCTTTCACCGTAGCCATCTATAGACTTCCAACTATCACCTTGCAAATTCCACAGGAACAGACTTAGTGAACGGCTTCTTGAGGGGAAAGCTCTAGCTCTGTGAGATGAATTAACAGAACATCAAGCAGTTTCTCAGAAAGATTCTTTCCCGTTTTTAACGGAAGATATTTCCTTTTTCAAAGTAGCCCTCTAAGGGCTTCGAAATATCACCTTGCAAATTCCACAGGAGCAGTCTCAGTGAATGACTTCTTGAGGGGAAAGCTAAAACTCTGGGAGATGAATTAGGATAACACAATGCAGTTTCTCAGAAAGCTTCTTTTCGGTTTTTATCTTAGGATATTTCCCTTTTCGCCATAACCCTCTATCGGCTTCCAATATCACTTTGCAAATTCCACAAGAACAGTCCAGTGAATGGATTCTTGACGGGAAAGCTGTAACCGTGTGAGATGAATTAACAGAACACAAAGCAGTTTCTCAGAAAGGTTCTTTTCAGTTTTTATCTTAGGACATCTCCTTTTTTACCATAGACCTCTATGGGCTTCCAAATATCACTTTTCAAATTCCACAAGAACAGACTTAGCGAAAGGCTTCTTGAGGAGAACGCTGTAACTCTGTGAGATGAATTAACAGAACACAAAGCAGTTTCTCAGAAAGCTTCTTTCCAGTTTTAAAGTGAGGTTATTTCCTTTCTCACCATTGCCCTCTATAGGCTTCCAAATATCACTCTGCAAATTCCACAAGAACAGCCTTAGCGGAAGGCTTCTTGAGGGGAAAGCTGTAACTCTGTGATATCAATTAACGGAACGCAAAGAAGTTTCTCAGAAAGCTTCTTTTCAGTTTTTATCTTAGCATATTTCCTTTTTCACCATTGCCCTCTATGGGCTTCCAAATATCACTTAGCATATTCCACAAGAACAGCCTTAGCGAAAGGCTTCTTGAGGGGAAAGCTGTAACTCTGTGAGATGAATTAACAGAACACAAAGCAGTTTCACAGAAATCTTGTTTCCAGTTCTTAACGAAAGATAGTTCCTTTTTCACCATAGCCCCCATGGGCTTCGAAATATCACTTTTCAAATTCCACAAGAACAGTCTTAGAGAATGGCTTCTAGAGGAGAAAGGTGTAACTCTGTGAGATGAATTACCAGAACACAAAGCAGTTTCCCAGAAAGCTTCTTTTCGGTTTTTATCTTACGATATTTCCATTTTAAACGTAGCCCTCTATGGGCTTCCAAATATCACTTTGCAAATTCCACAAGAACAGTCTTAGCGAAAGGCATCTTGAGAGTTGTAAATCTGTGAGATGAATTAACAGAACACAAAGCAGTTTCTAAAAAACATTCTTTCCAGTTTTTAACGGAAGATATTTCCTTTTTCTTCATAGCCCTCTATGGGCTCCCAAATATCACCTTGAAAATTCCACAGGAACAATCTTAGTGAACGGCTTCTTGAGGGGAAAACTATAACTCTGTGAGATGAATTAAGAGAACATAATGCAGTTTCTCAGAAAGCTTATTTTCGGTTTTTATCTTAGAATATTTCCTTTTTGCCCTAACCCTCTATGGGTTTCTAAAATCACTTTGCAAATCCCACAAGAACAGTCTTAGCGAAAGTCTTCTTGAGGAGAAAGCTGTAACTCTGTGAAATGAATTAACAGAACGCAAAGCAGTTTCTCAGAAAGCTTCTTTTCAGTTTTTATGTTAGGATATTCCCTTTTTCACCCTAGCACTCTAAGGGCTTCCAAATATCACTTTCCAAATTCCACAGGAACAGTCTTAGCGAAAGGCTTTCCAGTTTTCAACTGAAGATATTTCCTTTTTCACCATAGACCTCTATGGGCTTCTAAATATCACTTTCCAAATTCCACAAGGACAGCCTTAGGGAAAGGCTTCTTAATGGGAAAGCTGCAACTCTGTGAGATGAATTAACAGAACACAAAGCAGTTTCTCAGAAAGCTTCTATTCAGTTTTTAACTGAAGATATTTCCTTTTTCCCCACAGACCACTATGAACTTCCAAATATCATTTTCAAACTCCACAAGAACAGTCTTAGTGATCGACTTCTTGAGGGGAATGCTATAACTCCGTGAGATCAGTTAAGAGAACACAATGCAGTTTCTCCGAAAGTTTCTTTTCGGTTTTTATCGTAGGATATTTACTTTTTCAACATAGCCCTCTATGTTCTTCCAAATATCACTTTGCAAATTCCACAAGAACATTCTTAATGAATGGCTTCTCGAGGGGAAAGCAGTAACTCTGTGAGATGAAATGACAGAACACAAAGCAGTTTCTCAGAAAGCTTCTTTCCGATTTTTGATGGAAGATAATTCCTTTTTCATCATAGTCCTCTAAGGTTTCTAAATATCACTTTCCAATTCCACAAGAACAGTCTTAGCGAAAGGATTCTTGAGGGGAACGCTGTAACTCTGTGAGATAAATTAATAGTACACAAAGCAATTTCTCAGAAAGCTTCTTTCCATTTTTTAACTGAAGATATTTCATTTTTTACCGTAACCTTCTATGAGCTTCCCAATATCACTTGGCAAATTCCACAAGAACAGTCTTAGCGAAAGTCTTCTTGAGGAGAAAGCTGTAACTCTGTGAGATGAATTAACAGGACACAAACCAGTTTCTCAGAAAGCTTCTTTCCAGTTTTTAACGGAAGATATTTCCTTTTTCACCAAAGCCCTCTATGGGCTTCCAAATATCACTTTGCAAACTCCGGAAGAACTGCCTTCGCGAAAGTTTTCTTGAGGGAAAAGCTGTAAGTCTGTGAAATGAATTAACAGAACACAAAGCAGTTTCTCAGAAAGATTCTTTCCAGTTTTTAACTGAAGATATTTCCTTTTTCACCATAGCCCTCGCTGGGCTTCCAAATATCACTTTGCAAATTCCACAAGAACAGTCTTAGCGAAAGACTTCTCGAGGGGAAAGCTGTAACTCTGTGAGATGAATTAACAAAACACAAAGAAGTTTCTCAGAAAGCTTCTTTCCAATTTTTAACTGAAGTTATTTCCTTTTTCACCATAGCCCTCTACGGGCTTCCAAATATCACTTGCAAATTCCACAAGAACAGTCTTAGCGAAAGGCTTCTTGAGGGGAAAGCTGTAACTCTTTGAGATGAATTAACAGAACACAAAGCAGGTTCTCAGAAAGCTTCTTTCCAGTTTTTAACGGAGGATATTTCCTTTTTCACCATAGCCCTCTATGGGCTTCTAAATATCACGTTCTAAATTGCACAAGAACAGTCTCAGTGAAAGGCTTCTTGAGAGGAAAGCTGTAACTCTGTGAGATGAATTAAGAGAACACAAAGCAGTTTTTCAGAAAGCGTATTTTCAGTTTTTATCTTACGCTATTTCCTTTTTCACCCTAGACTTCTGTAGGCTTCTAAATATCACTTCCCAATTTCGACAAGAACAGTCTTAGGGAAAGGCTTCGTTAGGGGAAAGCTCTAACTTTGTGAGATGAATTAACAGAACACATCACAGTGTCTCAGAAAGCTTCTTTCCCGTTTTAAACCGAAGATATTTCCTTTTCACCATAGCTCTCTATGGCCTTCGAAATGTCACTTTGCAAATTCCACAAGAACAGTCATAGCGAAAGGCTTCCTCAGGGGAAAGCTGTAACTCTGTGGGATGAGTTCACAGATCAGAAACCTGTTTCTCAGAAAGCTTCTTTCCCACTTTTATGGCGGATATTTCCTTTGGCCCTATAGTCATCAAAGGGAACCAAATTATCCCTTCTCAGATTCCACAGAAATAAGGTTAGCAAACAGCTCTACGACATATAGCTCTCACTCAGTGAGTGGAAGTCACATATCACAAAGCAGTTTCTCAGAAAAGTTCATGTCAGTTTTTATCTTAGGATATTTCCTTTTTCACCATAGCCCGCTTTGGGCTTCCAAATATCACTTTACAAATTCCAGAAGAACAGTCTTAGCAAAAAGCTTCTTGAGGAGAAAGCTGTAACTCTGTGAGATGAATTAACAGAACACAATGCAGTTTCTTAGAAGGCTTCTTTTCAGTTTTTATCTTAGGATATTTCCTTTTTCACCATAGCCCTCTATGGGCTTCCAAATATCGCTTTGCAAATTCCACAAAAACAGTCTTAGCGAAAGGCTTCTTGAGGGCAAAGCTAAAACTCTGTGAGATGAATTAACAGAAGACAAAGCTGTTTCTCAGAAAGCTATATTCCAGGTTTTAACTGAAGATGTTTCATTTTTCACCACAACCCACTATGGGCTTCCAAATATCACTTTGCAAATTCCACAAAAACAGTCTTAGCGAAAGACTTCTTGAGGGGAAAGCTGTAGCTCTGTGACATGAATTAACAGAACACAAAGCAGTTTCTCAGAGTGATTCTTTCCAGTTTTTAACGGAAAATATTTATTTTTTCACCATAGCCAACTATGGACTTCTAAATATCACTTTGCAAATTCCACAAGAACAGTCTTACCGAAAGGCTTCTTGAGGGGAAAGCTGTAACTCTGTGCAGCTCCTTTCCAGTTTTTAACTGAAGATATCTCCATTTTCACCGTAGTCCTCTAGGGGTTCCAAATATAACTTTGCAAATTCCAGAGGAACAGTCTTAGCGAAAGGCTTCTTGAGGGAAAAGCTGTAATCAGAAAGCTTCTTTCGAGTTTTTAAGTGAAGATATTTCCTTTTACACCATAGCTCTCTAAGGACTTCCAAATATCACTTTGCAAATTCCACAAGAACAGGCTTAGCGAAAGTCTTCTTGAGGGGAAAGCTGTAACTCTGTGAGATGAATTAACAGAACACAAAGCAGTTTCTCCGAAAGCCTCTTTCCAGTTTTTAGCTGAAGATATTTCCTTTTCCACCATAGCCCTCGAAGGCCTTCCAAATACCACTTTGCAAATTCCACAAGAACAGCCTTAGCAAAGGGCTTCTTGAGGGGATAGCTGTAACTCTGTGAAATGAATTAACAGAACGCAAAGCAGTTTCTCAGAAAGCTTCTTTTCAGTTTTTATGTTAGGATATTTCCTTTTTCACCATAGCACTCTATGGGCTTCCAAATATCACTTTGCAAATTCCACAGGAACAGTCTTAGCGAAAGGCTTCCTGAGGAGAAAGCTGTAACTCTGTGAGATGAGTTAACAGAACACAAAGCAGTTTCTCCGAAAGCTTATTTTCAGTTTTTATCTCAGGCTATTTCCTTTTTCACCATAGACCTCTATGGGCTTCTAAATATCACTTTCCAAATTTCACAAGAACAGCCTTAGGGAAAGGCTTCTTAAGGGGAAAGCTGTAACTCTCTGAGATGAATTAACAGAACACAAAGCAGTTTCTCAGAAAGCTTCTATCCAGTTTTTAACTGAAGATATTTCCTTTTTCCACATAGCCCTCTATGAACTTCCAAATATCATTTTGCAAACTCCACAAGAACAGTCTTAGTGATCGACTTCTTGAGGGGAAAGCTATAACTCCATGAGATGAGTTAAGAGAACACAATGCAGTTTCTCGGAAAGTTTCTTTTCGGTTTTTATCGTAGGATATTTCCTTTTTCAACATTGCCCTCTATGTTCTTCCAAATATCACTTTGCAAATTCCACAAGAACATTCTTAATGAATGGCTTCTCGAGGGGAAAGCAGTAACTCTGTGAGATGAAATAAGAGAACACAAAGCGGTTTCTCAGAAAGCTTCTTTCCGATTTTTAATGGAAGATATTTCCTTTTTCACCATAGCCCTCTATGGTTTCTAAATATCACTTTCCAAATTCCACAAGAACAGTCTTAGCGAAAGGATTCTTGAGGGGAATGCTGTAACTCTGTGAGATAAATTAATAGTACACAAAGCAGTTTCTCAGAAAGCTTCTTTCCAGTTTTTAACTGAAGATATTTCATTTTTTTACCATAGCCCTCTATGGGCTTCCAAATATCACTTTGCAAATTCCACAAGAACAGTCTTAGCGAAAGGATTCTTGAGGGGAAAGCTGTAACTCTGTGAAACGAATTAGCAGAACACAAAGCAGTTTCTAAGAAAGCTTCTTTTCAGTTTTTATCTTAGGATATTTCCTTTTTCACCATAGTCCTCTATGTTCTTCCAAATATCACTTTGAAAATTCCACAAAAACAGCCTTAGTGAAAGGCTTCTTGAGGAGAAAGCTGTAACTCTGTGAGATGAATTAACAGAACACAAAGCAGTTTTTCAGAAAGCTTCTTTCCAGTTTTCAACTGAAGATATTTCCTTTTTAACCATAGCCCTATATGGGCTTCTAAATATCACTTTGCAAATTCCACAAGAACAGACTTAGTAAAGTTCTCCTTGAGGGGAAAGCTGTAACTCTGTGAGATGAATTAACAGAACACAAGCAGTTTCTCAGAAAGCTTCTTTCCAGTTTTTAACGGAAGATATTTCCTTTTTCACCAAAGCCCTCTATGGGCTTCCAAATATCACTTTGAAAATTCCACAAGAACAGTCTTAGCGAAAGGCTTCTTGAGGAAAAAGCTGTAAGTATGTGAAATGAATTAAGAGAACACAAAGCAGTTTCTCAGAAAGCTTCTTTCCAGTTTTTAACGGAAGATAATTCCTTTTTCACCGTAGCCCTCTCTGGGCTTCCAAATATCACTTTGCAAATCCCACAAGAACAGTCTTAGCGAAAAGCTTCTTGAGGGGAAAGCTGTAACTCTGTGAGATGAATTAACAGAACAAAAAGCAGTTTCTCAGAAAGCTTCTTTCCAGTTTTTAACGGAGGATATTTCCTTTTTCACCATAGCCCTCTATGGGCTTCTCAATATCACGTTCTAAATTCCACAAGAACAGTCTTAGTGAAAGGCTTCTTGAGCGAAATCTATAGCTCTGTGAGATGAATTAACGGAACACAAAGCAGTTTCTCAGAAAGATTATTTTCAGTTTTTACCTTAGGCTATTTCCTTTTTCACTGTAGACCACTGTAGGCTTCTAAATATCACCTTCCAAATTCCACAAGAACAGTCTTAGGGTAAGGCTTCTTAACGGGAAAGCTGTAACTCTGTGAGACGAATTAACAGAACACAAGGCAGTTTCTCGGAAATCTTCGTTCCAGTTTTTAACGGCAGTTATTTCCTTTTTCACCATAGCCCTCTTTGGGCATCCAAATATCACTTTGCAAACTCCACAAGAACATTCTTAGCGAAAGGCTTCTTGGGGGAATGCTGTAAGTCTGTGAAATGAATTAACAGAACACAAAGCAGTTTCTCAGAAAGATTCTTTCCAGTTTTTAACTGAAGATATTTCCTTTTTCACCATAGCCCTCGCTGGGCTTCCAAATATCACTTTGAAAATCCCACAAGAACAGTCTTAGCGAAAGACTTCTCGAGGGGAAAGCTGTAACTCTGTGAGATGAATTAACAGAACACAAAGCAGGTTCTCAGAAAGCTTCTTTCCAGTTTTTAACGGAGGATATTTCCTTTTTCACCATAGCCCTCTATGGGCTTCTAAATATCACGTTCTAAATTGCACAAGAACAGTCTCAGTGAAAGGCTTCTTGAGAGGAAAGCTGTAACTCTGTGAGATGAATTAAGAGAACACAAAGCAGTTTTTCAGAAAGCTTATTTTCAGTTTTTATCTTAGGCTATTTCCTTTTTCACCGTAGATCTCTGTAGGCTTCTAAATATCACTTCCCAAATTCGACAAGAACAGTCTTAAGGAAAGGCTTCGTTAGGGGAAAGCTCTAACTTTGTGAGATGAATTAACAGAACACAACACAGTGTCTCAGAAAGCTTCTTTCCCGTTTTAAACCGAAGATATTTCCTTTTCACCATAGCTCTCTATGGCCTTTGAAATGTCACTTTGCAAATTCCACAAGAACAGTCATAGCGAAAGGCTTCCTCAGGGGAAAGCTGTAACTCTGTGGGATGAATTCACAGATCAGAAAGGTGTTTCTCAGAAAGCTTCTTTCCCACTTTTATGGCAGATATTTCCTTCGGCCCTATAGTCTTCAAAGGGAACCGAATTATCCCTTCTCAGATTCCACAGAAATAAGGTTAGCAAACTGCTCTACGACATATAGCTCTCACTCAGTGAGTGGAAGTCACATATCACAAAGCAGTTTCTCAGAAAACTTCTTTTCAGTTTTTATCTTAGGATATTTCCTTTTTCACCATAACCCTCTATGGGCTTACCAATACCACTCTGCAAATTCCACAAGAACAGTCTTACCAAAAGGCTTCTTAAGGGGAAAGCTGTAACTCTGTGAGGTGAATTAACAGAACACAAAGCATTTTCTCAGAAAGCTTCTTTTCAACTTTTATCTTAGGATATTTCCTTTTTCACCATAGCCCTATAAGGGCTTACAAATATCACTATGAGTATTACACAAGAAGAGTCTTAGCAAAAGTCTTTTTGAGGGAAAATCTGTAACTCTTTGAGATGAATTAACAGAACACAAAGTAGTTTCTTAGAAAGCTTCTTTCCATTTTTTCACTGAAGATATTTCCCTTTTCACCACAGCCGTCTATGGGCTTCCAAATGTCACTTTGCAAATTCAAAAAGAACAGTCCTAGCGAAAGGCTTCTTGAGTGGAATGCTGTAACTCTGTGAGATGAATTCACAGATCTCAGAGAAGTTTCTCAGAAAGCTTCTTTCTCACTTTTAGCGGCAGATATTTCCTTTGGCCCTATAGTCTTCAAAGGGATCCAAAATAACAGCTCTCCGATTCCATAGAAATAAGGCTATCAAACAGCTCTAGGAAATACAGCTGTAACTCAGTTAGTGGAAGTCACATAATACTAAACCGTTTCTCAGAGAGCCTCTTTCAGTTTTTAACTGAAGCTATATCCTTTTTCACCGTAGCCCTCTATGGGCTTCAAAATATCACTTTGAAAATACAACAAGAACAGTCTTAGCGAAAGACTTCTAGAGTGGAAAGCTGTAACTCTGTTAGGTGAATTAACAGAATACAAAGCAGTTTCTCAGGAATGTTCTTTACAGTTTTTATCTGAAGATATTTCATTTTCACCATAGCGCTCTATGGGCTTCCAAATATCACATTTCAAATTCCACAAGAAGAGTCTTAGCGAAAGACTTCTTGAGGGGAAAGCTGTAAGTCTGTGAGATGAATTAAAAGAACACAAAGCAGTTTCTCAGAAAGATTCTTTCCAGTTTTTATCTGAGGATATTTCGTTTTCACCTTAGCCATCTATTGGCTTCCAAATATCATTTTTCAAATTGTGCAAGAATAATCTTAGTGAAAGGCTTCTTGAGGTGAAAGCTGTAACTCTGTGAAATGAATTCGCAGATCACAAAGAAGTTTCTCAGAAAGCTTATTTCTAACTTTTAGCGGCGGATATTTCCTTTGGCCCTACAGTCTTCAAAGGGATCCGAAATAACAGTTCTCAGATTCCACAGAAATAAGGCTGCCAAACAGCTCTACGAAATACAGCTTTAACTCAGTGAGTGGAAGTCATATATCACAAAGAAGTTTCTCAGAGAGCTTCTTTTCAGTTTTTAACTGAAGATATATCCTTTTTCACTATAGGTCACTATGAGCTTCCAAATATCACTTTGCATATTCCACAAGAACTGTCTTAGCGAAAGCCTTCTTGAGGGGAAACCTGTAACTCTGTGAGATGAAATAACAAAACACAAAGCAGTATCTCAGAAAGTTTCTTTTCAGTTTTTATCTTAGGATATTTACTTTTTTACCATCGACTTCTATGGGCTTACAAATATCACTTTGCAAATTCCACAAGAACAGTCTTAGCGAAAGGCTTCTAGAGGGGAAAGCTGTAACTCTGTGAGGTGAATTAACAGAACACAAAACAGTTTCTCAGAAAGCTTCTTTCCAGTTTTTAACTGAAGGTATTTCCTTATTCACCATAGCCCTCTACGGGCTTTCAAATATCACTTTGCAAATTCCCCAAGAACAGTCTTAGCGAACGGCTTCTTGAGGGGAAAGCTGAAACTCTGTCAGATGAATTAACAGAACACAAAACAGTTTCTTCGAAACCTTCTTTCCAGTTTTTATCCGAGGACATTTCCTTTTACTCCATAGCCCTCTCATCGCTACCAAACATCACTTTGCAAATTCCACAAGAACCATCTTAGCGAAAGACTTCATGAGGGGAAAGCTGTAACTCTGCGAGATGAATTTACAGAACACAAAGCAGTTTCTCAGAAAGGTTCTTTTCAGTTTTTATCTTAGGACATCTCCTTTTTCACCATAGACCTCTATGGGCTTCCAAATATCACTTTTCAAATTCCACAAGAACAGACTTAGCGAAAGGCTTCTTGAGGAGAACGCTGTAACTCTGTGAGATGAATTAACAGAACACAAAGCAGTTTCTCAGAAAGCTTCTTTCCAGTTTTAAAGTGAGGTTATTTCCTTTCTCACCATTGCCCTCTATAGGCTTCCAAATATCACTCTGCAGATTCCACAAGAACAGCCTTAGCGGAAGGCTTCTTGAGGGGAAAGCTGTAACTCTGTGATATCAATTAACGGAACGCAAAGAAGTTTCTCAGAAAGCTTCTTTTCAGTTTTTATCTTAGCATATTTCCTTTTTCACCATTGCCCTCTATGGGCTTCCAAATATCACTTAGCAAATTCCACAAGAACAGCCTTAGCGAAAGGCTTCTTGAGGGGAAAGCTGTAACTCTGTGAGATGAATTAACAGAACACAAAGCAGTTTCACAGAAATCTTGTTTCCAGTTCTTAACGAAAGATAGTTCCTTTTCACCATAGCCCCCATGGGCTTCGAAATATCACTTTTCAAATTCCACAAGAACAGTCTTAGAGAATGGCTTCTAGAGGAGAAAGGTGTAACTCTGTGAGATGAATTACCAGAACACAAAGCAGTTTCCCAGAAAGCTTCTTTTCGGTTTTTATCTTACGATATTTCCATTTTAAACGTAGCCCTCTATGGGCTTCCAAATATCACTTTGCAAATTCCACAAGAACAGTCTTAGCGAAAGGCATCTTGAGAGTTGTAAATCTGTGAGATGAATTAACAGAACACAAAGCAGTTTCTAAAAAACATTCTTTCCAGTTTTTAACGGAAGATATTTCCTTTTTCTTCATAGCCCTCTATGGGCTCCCAAATATCACCTTGAAAATTCCACAGGAACAATCTTAGTGAACGGCTTCTTGAGGGGAAAACTATAACTCTGTGAGATGAATTAAGAGAACATAATGCAGTTTCTCAGAAAGCTTATTTTCGGTTTTTATCTTAGAATATTTCCTTTTTGCCCTAACCCTCTATGGGTTTCTAAAATCACTTTGCAAATTCCACAAGAACAGTCTTAGCGAAAGTCTTCTTGAGGAGAAAGCTGTAACTCTGTGAAATGAATTAACAGAACGCAAAGCAGTTTCTCAGAAAGCTTCTTTTCAGTTTTTATGTTAGGATATTCCCTTTTTCACCCTAGCACTCTAAGGGCTTCCAAATATCACTTTGCAAATTCCACAGGAACAGTCTTAGCGAAAGGCTTTCCAGTTTTCAACTGAAGATATTTCCTTTTTCACCATAGACCTCTATGGGCTTCTAAATATCACTTTCCAAATTCCACAAGGACAGCCTTAGGGAAAGGCTTCTTAATGGGAAAGCTGCAACTCTGTGAGATGAATTAACAGAACACAAAGCAGTTTCTCAGAAAGCTTCTATCCAGTTTTTAACTGAAGATATTTCCTTTTTCCCCACAGACCACTATGAACTTCCAAATATCATTTTCAAACTCCACAAGAACAGTCTTAGTGATCGACTTCTTGAGGGGAATGCTATAACTCCGTGAGATCAGTTAAGAGAACACAATGCAGTTTCTCCGAAAGTTTCTTTTCGGTTTTTATCGTAGGATATTTCCTTTTTCAACATAGCCCTCTATGTTCTTCCAAATATCACTTTGCAAATTCCACAAGAACATTCTTAATGAATGGCTTCTCGAGGGGAAAGCAGTAACTCTGTGAGATGAAATGACAGAACACAAAGCAGTTTCTCAGAAAGCTTCTTTCCGATTTTTGATGGAAGATAATTCCTTTTTCATCATAGTCCTCTAAGGTTTCTAAATATCACTTTCCAATTCCACAAGAACAGTCTTAGCGAAAGGATTCTTGAGGGGAACGCTGTAACTCTGTGAGATAAATTAATAGTACACAAAGCAATTTCTCAGAAAGCTTCTTTCCATTTTTTAACTGAAGATATTTCATTTTTTACCGTAACCCTCTATGAGCTTCCCAATATCACTTGGCAAATTCCACAAGAACAGTCTTAGCGAAAGTCTTCTTGAGGAGAAAGCTGTAACTCTGTGAGATGAATTAACAGGACACAAACCAGTTTCTCAGAAAGCTTCTTTCCAGTTTTTAACGGAAGATATTTCCTTTTTCACCAAAGCCCTCTATGGGCTTCCAAATATCACTTTGCAAACTCCGGAAGAACTGCCTTCGCGAAAGTTTTCTTGAGGGAAAAGCTGTAAGTCTGTGAAATGAATTAACAGAACACAAAGCAGTTTCTCAGAAAGATTCTTTCCAGTTTTTAACTGAAGATATTTCCTTTTTCACCATAGCCCTCGCTGGGCTTCCAAATATCACTTTGCAAATTCCACAAGAACAGTCTTAGCGAAAGACTTCTCGAGGGGAAAGCTGTAACTCTGTGAGATGAATTAACAAAACACAAAGAAGTTTCTCAGAAAGCTTCTTTCCAATTTTTAACTGAAGTTATTTCCTTTTTCACCATAGCCCTCTACGGGCTTCCAAATATCACTTGCAAATTCCACAAGAACAGTCTTAGCGAAAGGCTTCTTGAGGGGAAAGCTGTAACTCTGTGAGATGAATTAACAGAACACAAAGCAGGTTCTCAGAAAGCTTCTTTCCAGTTTTTAACGGAGGATATTTCCTTTTTCACCATAGCCCTCTATGGGCTTCTAAATATCACGTTCTAAATTGCACAAGAACAGTCTCAGTGAAAGGCTTCTTGAGAGGAAAGCTGTAACTCTGTGAGATGAATTAAGAGAACACAAAGCAGTTTTTCAGAAAGCGTATTTTCAGTTTTTATCTTACGCTATTTCCTTTTTCACCCTAGACTTCTGTAGGCTTCTAAATATCACTTCCCAATTTCGACAAGAACAGTCTTAGGGAAAGGCTTCGTTAGGGGAAAGCTCTAACTTTGTGAGATGAATTAACAGAACACATCACAGTGTCTCAGAAAGCTTCTTTCCCGTTTTAAACCGAAGATATTTCCTTTTCACCATAGCTCTCTATGGCCTTCGAAATGTCACTTTGCAAATTCCACAAGAACAGTCATAGCGAAAGGCTTCCTCAGGGGAAAGCTGTAACTCTGTGGGATGAGTTCACAGATCAGAAACCTGTTTCTCAGAAAGCTTCTTTCCCACTTTTATGGCGGATATTTCCTTTGGCCCTATAGTCGTCAAAGGGAACCAAATTCTCCCTTCTCAGATTCCACAGAAATAAGGTTAGCAAACAGCTCTACGACATATAGCTCTCACTCAGTGAGTGGAAGTCACATATCACAAAGCAGTTTCTCAGAAAAGTTCATGTCAGTTTTTATCTTAGGATATTTCCTTTTTCACCATAGCCCGCTTTGGGCTTCCAAATATCACTTTACAAATTCCAGAAGAACAGTCTTAGCAAAAAGCTTCTTGAGGAGAAAGCTGTAACTCTGTGAGATGAATTAACAGAACACAATGCAGTTTCTTAGAAGGCTTCTTTTCAGTTTTTATCTTAGGATATTTCCTTTTTCACCATAGCCCTCTATGGGCTTCCAAATATCGCTTTGCAAATTCCACAAAAACAGTCTTAGCGAAAGGCTTCTTGAGGGCAAAGCTAAAACTCTGTGAGATGAATTAACAGAAGACAAAGCTGTTTCTCAGAAAGCTATATTCCAGGTTTTAACTGAAGATGTTTCATTTTTCACCACAACCCACTATGGGCTTCCAAATATCACTTTGCAAATTCCACAAAAACAGTCTTAGCGAAAGACTTCTTGAGGGGAAAGCTGTAGCTCTGTGACATGAATTAACAGAACACAAAGCAGTTTCTCAGAGAGATTCTTTCCAGTTTTTAACGGAAAATATTTATTTTTTGACCATAGCCAACTATGGACTTCTAAATATCACTTTGCAAATTCCACAAGAACAGTCTTACCGAAAGGCTTCTTGAGGGGAAAGCTGTAACTCTGTGCAGCTCCTTTCCAGTTTTTAACTGAAGATATCTCCATTTTCACCGTAGTCCTCTAGGGGTTCCAAATATAACTTTGCAAATTCCAGAGGAACAGTCTTAGCGAAAGGCTTCTTGAGGGAAAAGCTGTAATCAGAAAGCTTCTTTCGAGTTTTTAAGTGAAGATATTTCCTTTTACACCATAGCTCTCTAAGGACTTCCAAATATCACTTTGCAAATTCCACAAGAACAGGCTTAGCGAAAGTCTTCTTGAGGGGAAAGCTGTAACTCTGTGAGATGAATTAACAGAACACAAAGCAGTTTCTCCGAAAGCCTCTTTCCAGTTTTTAGCTGAAGATATTTCCTTTTCCACCATAGCCCTCGAAGGCCTTCCAAATACCACTTTGCAAATTCCACAAGAACAGCCTTAGCAAAGGGCTTCTTGAGGGGATAGCTGTAACTCTGTGAAATGAATTAACAGAACGCAAAGCAGTTTCTCAGAAAGCTTCTTTTCAGTTTTTATGTTAGGATATTTCCTTTTTCACCATAGCACTCTATGGGCTTCCAAATATCACTTTGCAAATTCCACAGGAACAGTCTTAGCGAAAGGCTTCCTGAGGAGAAAGCTGTAACTCTGTGAGATGAGTTAACAGAACACAAAGCAGTTTCTCCGAAAGCTTATTTTCAGTTTTTATCTCAGGCTATTTCCTTTTTCACCATAGACCTCTATGGGCTTCTAAATATCACTTTCCAAATTTCACAAGAACAGCCTTAGGGAAAGGCTTCTTAAGGGGAAAGCTGTAACTCTCTGAGATGAATTAACAGAACACAAAGCAGTTTCTCAGAAAGCTTCTATCCAGTTTTTAACTGAAGATATTTCCTTTTTCCACATAGCCCTCTATGAACTTCCAAATATCATTTTGCAAACTCCACAAGAACAGTCTTAGTGATCGACTTCTTGAGGGGAAAGCTATAACTCCATGAGATGAGTTAAGAGAACACAATGCAGTTTCTCGGAAAGTTTCTTTTCGGTTTTTATCGTAGGATATTTCCTTTTTCAACATTGCCCTCTATGTTCTTCCAAATATCACTTTGCAAATTCCACAAGAACATTCTTAATGAATGGCTTCTCGAGGGGAAAGCAGTAACTCTGTGAGATGAAATAAGAGAACACAAAGCGGTTTCTCAGAAAGCTTCTTTCCGATTTTTAATGGAAGATATTTCCTTTTTCACCATAGCCCTCTATGGTTTCTAAATATCACTTTCCAAATTCCACAAGAACAGTCTTAGCGAAAGGATTCTTGAGGGGAATGCTGTAACTCTGTGAGATAAATTAATAGTACACAAAGCAGTTTCTCAGAAAGCTTCTTTCCAGTTTTTAACTGAAGATATTTCATTTTTTTACCATAGCCCTCTATGAGCTTCCAAATATCACTTTGCAAATTCCACAAGAACAGTCTTAGCGAAAGGATTCTTGAGGGGAAAGCTGTAACTCTGTGAAACGAATTAGCAGAACACAAAGCAGTTTCTAAGAAAGCTTCTTTTCAGTTTTTATCTTAGGATATTTCCTTTTTCACCATAGTCCTCTATGTTCTTCCAAATATCACTTTGAAAATTCCACAAAAACAGCCTTAGTGAAAGGCTTCTTGAGGAGAAAGCTGTAACTCTGTGAGATGAATTAACAGAACACAAAGCAGTTTTTCAGAAAGCTTCTTTCCAGTTTTCAACTGAAGATATTTCCTTTTTAACCATAGCCCTATATGGGCTTCTAAATATCACTTTGCAAATTCCACAAGAACAGACTTAGTAAAGTTCTCCTTGAGGGGAAAGCTGTAACTCTGTGAGATGAATTAACAGAACACAAGCAGTTTCTCAGAAAGCTTCTTTCCAGTTTTTAACGGAAGATATTTCCTTTTTCACCAAAGCCCTCTATGGGCTTCCAAATATCACTTTGAAAATTCCACAAGAACAGTCTTAGCGAAAGGCTTCTTGAGGAAAAAGCTGTAAGTATGTGAAATGAATTAAGAGAACACAAAGCAGTTTCTCAGAAAGCTTCTTTCCAGTTTTTAACGGAAGATAATTCCTTTTTCACCGTAGCCCTCTCTGGGCTTCCAAATATCACTTTGCAAATCCCACAAGAACAGTCTTAGCGAAAAGCTTCTTGAGGGGAAAGCTGTAACTCTGTGAGATGAATTAACAGAACAAAAAGCAGTTTCTCAGAAAGCTTCTTTCCAGTTTTTAACGGAGGATATTTCCTTTTTCACCATAGCCCTCTATGGGCTTCTCAATATCACGTTCTAAATTCCACAAGAACAGTCTTAGTGAAAGGCTTCTTGAGCGAAATCTATAGCTCTGTGAGATGAATTAACGGAACACAAAGCAGTTTCTCAGAAAGATTATTTTCAGTTTTTACCTTAGGCTATTTCCTTTTTCACTGTAGACCACTGTAGGCTTCTAAATATCACCTTCCAAATTCCACAAGAACAGTCTTAGGGTAAGGCTTCTTAACGGGAAAGCTGTAACTCTGTGAGACGAATTAACAGAACACAAGGCAGTTTCTCGGAAATCTTCGTTCCAGTTTTTAACGGCAGTTATTTCCTTTTTCACCATAGCCCTCTTTGGGCATCCAAATATCACTTTGCAAACTCCACAAGAACATTCTTAGCGAAAGGCTTCTTGGGGGAATGCTGTAAGTCTGTGAAATGAATTAACAGAACACAAAGCAGTTTCTCAGAAAGATTCTTTCCAGTTTTTAACTGAAGATATTTCCTTTTTCACCATAGCCCTCGCTGGGCTTCCAAATATCACTTTGAAAATCCCACAAGAACAGTCTTAGCGAAAGACTTCTCGAGGGGAAAGCTGTAACTCTGTGAGATGAATTAACAGAACACAAAGCAGGTTCTCAGAAAGCTTCTTTCCAGTTTTTAACGGAGGATATTTCCTTTTTCACCATAGCCCTCTATGGGCTTCTAAATATCACATTCTAAATTGCACAAGAACAGTCTCAGTGAAAGGCTTCTTGAGAGGAAAGCTGTAACTCTGTGAGATGAATTAAGAGAACACAAAGCAGTTTTTCAGAAAGCTTATTTTCAGTTTTTATCTTAGGCTATTTCCTTTTTCACCGTAGACCTCTGTAGGCTTCTAAATATCACTTCCCAAATTCGACAAGAACAGTCTTAAGGAAAGGCTTCGTTAGGGGAAAGCTCTAACTTTGTGAGATGAATTAACAGAACACAACACAGTGTCTCAGAAAGCTTCTTTCCCGTTTTAAACCGAAGATATTTCCTTTTCACCATAGCTCTCTATGGCCTTTGAAATGTCACTTTGCAAATTCCACAAGAACAGTCATAGCGAAAGGCTTCCTCAGGGGAAAGCTGTAACCCTGTGGGATGAATTCACAGATCAGAAAGGTGTTTCTCAGAAAGCTTCTTTCCCACTTTTATGGCAGATATTTCCTTCGGCCCTATAGTCTTCAAAGGGAACCGAATTATCCCTTCTCAGATTCCACAGAAATAAGGTTAGCAAACAGCTCTACGACATATAGCTCTCACTCAGTGAGTGGAAGTCACATATCACAAAGCAGTTTCTCAGAAAACTTCTTTTCAGTTTTTATCTTAGGATATTTCCTTTTTCACCATAACCCTCTATGGGCTTACCAATACCACTCTGCAAATTCCACAAGAACAGTCTTACCAAAAGGCTTCTTAAGGGGAAAGCTGTAACTCTGTGAGGTGAATTAACAGAACACAAAGCATTTTCTCAGAAAGCTTCTTTTCAACTTTTATCTTAGGATATTTCCTTTTTCACCATAGCCCTATAAGGGCTTACAAATATCACTATGAGTATTACACAAGAAGAGTCTTAGCAAAAGTCTTTTTGAGGGAAAATCTGTAACTCTTTGAGATGAATTAACAGAACACAAAGTAGTTTCTTAGAAAGCTTCTTTCCATTTTTTCACTGAAGATATTTCCCTTTTCACCACAGCCGTCTATGGGCTTCCAAATGTCACTTTGCAAATTCAAAAAGAACAGTCCTAGCGAAAGGCTTCTTGAGTGGAATGCTGTAACTCTGTGAGATGAATTCACAGATCTCAGAGAAGTTTCTCAGAAAGCTTCTTTCTCACTTTTAGCGGCAGATATTTCCTTTGGCCCTATAGTCTTCAAAGGGATCCAAAATAACAGCTCTCCGATTCCATAGAAATAAGGCTATCAAACAGCTCTAGGAAATACAGCTGTAACTCAGTTAGTGGAAGTCACATAATACTAAACCGTTTCTCAGAGAGCCTCTTTCAGTTTTTAACTGAAGCTATATCCTTTTTCACCGTAGCCCTCTATGGGCTTCAAAATATCACTTTGAAAATACAACAAGAACAGTCTTAGCGAAAGACTTCTAGAGTGGAAAGCTGTAACTCTGTTAGGTGAATTAACAGAATACAAAGCAGTTTCTCAGGAATGTTCTTTACAGTTTTTATCTGAAGATATTTCATTTTCACCATAGCGCTCTATGGGCTTCCAAATATCACATTTCAAATTCCACAAGAAGAGTCTTAGCGAAAGACTTCTTGAGGGGAAAGCTGTAAGTCTGTGAGATGAATTAAAAGAACACAAAGCAGTTTCTCAGAAAGATTCTTTCCAGTTTTTATCTGAGGATATTTCGTTTTCACCTTAGCCATCTATTGGCTTCCAAATATCATTTTTCAAATTGTGCAAGAATAATCTTAGTGAAAGGCTTCTTGAGGTGAAAGCTGTAACTCTGTGAAATGAATTCGCAGATCACAAAGAAGTTTCTCAGAAAGCTTATTTCTAACTTTTAGCGGCGGATATTTCCTTTGGCCCTACAGTCTTCAAAGGGATCCGAAATAACAGTTCTCAGATTCCACAGAAATAAGGCTGCCAAACAGCTCTACGAAATACAGCTTTAACTCAGTGAGTGGAAGTCATATATCACAAAGAAGTTTCTCAGAGAGCTTCTTTTCAGTTTTTAACTGAAGATATATCCTTTTTCACTATAGGTCACTATGAGCTTCCAAATATCACTTTGCATATTCCACAAGAACTGTCTTAGCGAAAGCCTTCTTGAGGGGAAACCTGTAACTCTGTGAGATGAAATAACAAAACACAAAGCAGTATCTCAGAAAGTTTCTTTTCAGTTTTTATCTTAGGATATTTACTTTTTTACCATCGACTTCTATGGGCTTACAAATATCACTTTGCAAATTCCACAAGAACAGTCTTAGCGAAAGGCTTCTAGAGGGGAAAGCTGTAACTCTGTGAGGTGAATTAACAGAACACAAAACAGTTTCTCAGAAAGCTTCTTTCCAGTTTTTAACTGAAGGTATTTCCTTATTCACCATAGCCCTCTACGGGCTTTCAAATATCACTTTGCAAATTCCCCAAGAACAGTCTTAGCGAACGGCTTCTTGAGGGGAAAGCTGAAACTCTGTCAGATGAATTAACAGAACACAAAACAGTTTCTTCGAAACCTTCTTTCCAGTTTTTATCCGAGGACATTTCCTTTTACTCCATAGCCCTCTCATCGCTACCAAACATCACTTTGCAAATTCCACAAGAACCATCTTAGCGAAAGACTTCATGAGGGGAAAGCTGTAACTCTGCGAGATGAATTTACAGAACACAAAGCAGTTTCTCAGAAAGCTTCTTTCCAGTTTTTAATTGAAGATATTTCCTTTTTCACCATATCCATCCATGGGATTCCAAATATCACATTGCAAATTCCACAAGAACAGTCTTAACGAAATGCTTCATGAGGGGAAAGCTGTAACTCTGTGAGATGAATTAACAGAACACAAAGCAGTTTCTCAGAATGCTTCTTTCCAGTTTTTATGTGAGGAAATTTCCTTTTTAACCGTACTCCTTTATAGGCTTCCAAATATCACTCTGTAAAGTCCACAAGAACAGTCTTAGCGAAAGTATTCTTGATAGGAAAGCTGTAACTCTGTGTATGAATTAACAGAACACAAAGCAGTTTCTCAGAAAGCTTCTCTCCAGTTTTTAACTGAAGATATTTCCTTTTTCAACATAGCTCTCTATGGGCTTCCAAATATGTCTTTGGAAATTCGACAAGAACAGTCTTAGTGAAGGGCTTCTTGAGGGTAGAGCTGTAATACTGTGAGATGAATTAACAGAACACAAAGCAGTTTCTCAAAAAGCTTCTTTTCAGTTTTCATCTTAGGCGATTCCCTTTTTCACCATAGCCCTCGATGGGCTTCCAAATGTCACTTCTCAAATCCCACAAGAATTGTCTTAGCGAAAGGCTTCTTTTGGGGAAAGCTGTAACTCTTTGAGGTGAACTCACAGATCACAAAGAAGTTTCTCAGAAAGTTCAGAAAATAATATCCGCACTTTCAGCAGCGGATATTTCCTTTGGAACTATAGTCTTCAAATTGATCCGAAATTACAGTTCTCAGATTCCACAGAAATTAGGCTAGCAAACAGCTCTACGAAATACAGCTGTAACTCAGTGAGTGGAAGTCATATATCAAAAAGCAGTTTCTCAGAAACCTTCTTTTCTGTTTTTAACAGAAGATATATCTTTTTTCACCATAGCCATCTAAGGGCTTCCAAATATCACTTTGCTAATTCCAGAAGAACACTCTTATCGAAAGGATTCTTGAGGGGAAAGCTGTAATTGTTTGAGATGAATTAACAGATCACAAAGCAGTTTCTCAGAAAGCCTCTTTCCAATTTTTAACTGAAGATATTTCCAATTTCACCATAACCATCTATGGGCTTACAAATATGACTTTGCAAATTCCACAAGAACAGTCTTAGCGAAAGGCTTCTTGAGGTTAAAGCTGTAGCTCTGTGAGATGTATTAACAGAACACAAAGCGGTTTCTCAGAAAGATTGTTTCCAGTTTTTATGTTAGGATATTTCTTTTTTCACCGTTGCCCTATATAGGCTTAAAAATATCACTTTGAAAATTAAACAAGAACAGTCTTGACAAAAGTCTTCTTGAGGGTAAAGCAGTAAGCCTTTGAGATGAATTAACAAAACACAGAGCAGTTTCTCAGAAAGCTTCTTCCCAGTTTGTAACTGAAGATATTTCTTTTTTCACCACAGCCCTCTATGGGCTTCCAAATATCACTTTGCAAATTCCAGAAGAGCAGTCTTCGTGAAAGGCTACTTGAGAGGAAAGCTGTAACTCTGTGAGACGAATTAAAGGGCACAAAGCAGTTTCTCAGAACGCTTCTTTCCAGTTTTTAACTGAAGATATTTCCTTTTTCACCGTAGCCCTCTATGGTCTTACAAATATCACCTTGCAAATTCCAAAAGAACAGTCTTAGCGAAAGGCTTCTTGAGGGGAAAGCTGTAACTGCCTGAGATGAATTAACAGAACACAAAGCAGTCTCAGCAAACGTCTTTTAAGTTTTTATCGTAGGATATCTCATTTTTCACATTAGCCCTCTATGGGCTTACAAATATCACGTTGCAAATTCCACAAGAACCGTCTTAGCGAAAGGCTTGCTGAGGGGAAAGCTGTAACTCTTTGAGATGAATCAACAGAACACAAAGGAGTTTCTCAGAAAGCTTCTTTCCACTTTTTATCTTAGGATATTGCCTTTTTCACCATAGCCCTATTTGGGCTTAAAATATCACTTTGATAATTACACAAAACAATGTTAGCAAAAGTCTTCTTAAAGGTAAAGCTCTAACACTTTGAGAGGAATTATCAGAACACAAAGCAGTTTCTCAGAAAGCTTCTTTGCAGTTTTTAATTGAAGATAGTTCCTTTTTCATCGTAGACCTCTATGGGCTTCCAAATATCACTTTGCAAATTCCACAAGAACAGTCTTAGCGAAAGGCTTCTTGAGGGGAAAGCTGTAACTTTGTGAGATGTATTAACAGAACACAAAACAGGTTCTCAGAAAGCTGCTTTCCAGTTTTTAGCTGAAGATATTTCCTTTTTCAGCGTAGCCCTCTGTGGGCTTCCAAATATCACGTTGAAAATTACACAAGAACATTCTTAGGGAACGGCTTCTTGAGGGGAAAGCTGTCACACAGTGAGATGAATTAATAGAACACAAAGCAGTTTCTCAGAAAGCTTCTTTCCAGTTTTTATCTGAGGACATTTCCTTTTTCACCGTAGCCCTCTATGGGCTTAGAATATCACTTTGCAAATTCCACAAGAACAGTCTTAGTGAACAGCTTCTTGAGGGGTGTGTTGTAACTTTGTGAGATGAATTAACAGAACACAAAGCAGTTTCTCAGAAAGCTTCTTTTCAGTTTTTATCTTAGGATATTCAAATTTTCACTAAAGCCCTCTATGGGCTTCCAAATATCAGTTTGCAAATTCCCCAAGAAAAGTGTTAGCGGAAAACTTCTTGAGGGGAAAGTTGTAACTCTGTGAGATGAATTCACAGATCAAAAAGAAGTTTCTCAGAAAGCTTCTTTCTCACTTTTAGCAGCGGATATTTCCTTTATCCCTATAGTCTTCAAAGGGATTCGAAATAACAGTCCTCAGATTCCACAGAAATAAGGCTAGCACACAGTTCTATGAAATACAGCTGTAACTCAGTGAGTGGCAGTCACATATCACAAAACAGTTTCTCAGAAAGGTTCTTTTCAGTTTTTATCGGAAGATATATCCTTTTTCTCCTTAGCTCTCTATAGGCTTCCAAATATCACTTTGCAAATTCCACAAGAACTGTCTTAGCGAAAGGCTTTTTGAGGGGAATGCTGTAATTCTGTAAGATGAATTAACAGAACACAAAGCAGTTTCTCAAAGCTTCTTTCTAGTTTTTATGTTAGAATATTTCCTTTTTCACCATAGCCCACAATGGGCTTCCAAATATCACTTTGCAAATTCCACAAGAAGAGTCTTAGCGAAAGGCTTCTTGAGGGGAAAGCTGTAACTCTATGAGATGAATTAACAGAACAGAAGGCAGTTTCTCAGAAAGCTTCTTTCCAGTTTTTTAACTGAAGATATTTCCTTTTTCACCTTAGCCCTCTAAGGACTTCCAAATATCAGTTTGAAAATTCCACAAGAACAGTCTTAGCGAAAGGCTTCTTGAAGGGAAAGCTGTAACTCTGTGAGATGAATTAACAGAACACAAAGCAGTTTCTCAGAAAGCTTCTTTCCAGTTTTCAACAGACGATATTTCCTTTTTCACCTTAGCCCTCTAAGGGATCCCAAATATCACTTTGCAAATTCCACAAGAACAGTCTTTGTGAAAGGCTTCTTGAGGGCAAAGCTGAAACTGTGTGTGATGAATTAACAGAACACAAAGCAATTTCTCACAAAGCTTCTTTCCAGTTTTCAACATACGATATTTCCTTTTTCACCTTAGCCCTCTAAGGGATTCCAAATATCACTTTGCAAATTCCACAAGAACAGTCTTTGCGAAAGGCTTCTTGAGGGGAAAGCTGTAACTGTGTGTGATGAATTAACAGAACACAAAGCAGTTTCTCACAAAGCTTCTTTCCAGTTTTTAACTGAGACATATTTCCTTTTTCCCCATAGCCCTCTACTGGCTTTCAAATATAACTTTGCAAATTCCACAAGAACACTCTTAGTGAACGACTTCTTGAGGGGAAAGCTGTAACTCTGTGGGATATATTAACAGAACACAAAGCAATTTCTCAGAAAGCTTCTTTCCAATTTCTACCTGAGGACATTTCCTTTTTCACCGTAGCCCCCTATGTGCTTCGAAATATCACTTTGAAAATTCCACAAGAACAGTCTTAGCGAAAGGCTTCTTGAGGGGAAAGGTTTAACCCTGTGAGATGAATTAACAGAACACAAAGTAGTTTCTCAGAATGCTTCTTTTAAGTTTTTATCTGAGGACAGTTCCTATTTCACCTTAGACCTCTCTGGCTTCCAAATATCATTTTGTAAATTCCACAAGAACGGTCTTAGGAAAGGCTTCTTGAGGGGAAAGCTGTAACTCTGTGAGATGAATTAACAGAACACAAGCAGTTTTTCAGAAAGTTCCTTTACAGTTTTTTACTGAAGATATTTCCTTTTTAAACGTAGCCCACTATGGGCTTCCAAATATCACTTTGCAAATTCCTCAAGAACAGTATTAGTGAACGGATTCTTGAGGGTAAAGCTGCCACGCTGTGAGATGAATTAACAGAACACAAAGCAGTTTCTCCGAAAGCTTCTTTTTAGTTTTTACCTTAGGATATTTCCTTTTTCACCATAGCCCTCTTTGGGCTTCCAAATATCACTTTGCAAATTCTCCAAGAACAGTCTTCGTGAACGGCTTCTTGAAGGGAAAGCTGTTACTCTGTGAGATGAATTCACAGAACACAAAGAAGTTTCTCCGAAAACTTCTTTCTCACTTTTAGCGGTCGATATTTCTTTTGTCCCGATAGTTTTCAAAGGGATCCGAAATAACAGGTCTCAGATTCCACAGTAATAAGGCTAGAAAACAGCTCTACGAAACAAAGCTGTAACTCAGTGAGTGGAAGTCACATATCACAAAGCAGTTTCTCTGAAAGCCTGTTTTCCGTTTTTAACTGAAAAAGTATCCTTTTTCACCATAGCCATCTATCGGTTTCCAAATATCACTTTGAAAATTCCACAAGAACAGTCTTAGCGAAAGGCTTCCTGAGGGGAAAGCTGTAACTCTGTGAGATGAATTAACAGAACACAAAGCAGTTTCTCAGAAAGCTTCTTTCCAGTCTTTAACTGAAGATATTTCCTTTTTCCCCATAGCCCTCTATGGGCTTCCAAATGTCACTTTGCAAATTCCACAAGAACAGTCTTAGCGAAAGCCTTCTTGAGGGAAAAGCTATAACTCTGTGAGATGAATTAACAGAAAACAAAGCAGTTTCTCAGAACGCTTCTTTCCAGTTTTAAACTGAAGATATTTCCTTTTTCACCATAGCCCTCTATGGGCTTCCAAATACCACTTTGCAAAATCCACAAGAACAGTCTTAGTGAAAGGCTTCTTCAGGGGAAAGCTGTAAATCTGTGAGATGAATTAACAGATCACAAAGCAGTTTCTCAGAAAGCTTCTTTTCAGTTTTTATCTTAGGATACTTCCTTTTTCACCATAGCCTTCTATAGGCTTCCAAATATCACTTTGCAAATTCCACAAGAACAGTCTTAGCGAAAGGCTTCTTGAGGGAAAAGCTGTAGCTCTGTGAGATGTATTAACAGAACACAAAGCGGTTTCTCAGAAAGATTCTTTCCAGTTGTTATGTTAGGATATTTCTTTTTTCACCGTTGCCCTATATAGGCTTAAAAATATCACTTTGAAAATTAAACAAGAACAGTCTTGACAAAAGTCTTCTTGAGGGTAAAGCTGTAAGTCTTTGAGATGAATTAACAAAACACAGAGCAGTTTCTCAGAAAGCTTCTTCCCAGTTTGTAACTGAAGATATTTCTTTTTTCACCATAGCCCTCTATGGGCTTCCAAATATCACTTTGCAAATTCCAGAAGAGCAGTCTTCGCGAAAGGCTACTTGAGAGGAAAGCTGTAACTCTGTGAGACGAATTAAAGGGCACAAAGCAATTTCTCAGAACGCTTCTTTCCAGTTTTTAACTGAAGATATTTCCTTTTTCACCGTAGACCTCTATGGTCTTCCAAATATCACTTTGCAAATTCCAAAATAACAGTCTTAGCGAAAGGCTTCTTGAGGGGAAAGCTGTAACTACCTGAGATGAATTAACAGAACACAAAGCAGTTTCTCAGCAACGTCTTTTCAGTTTTTATCGTAGGATATCTCCTTTTTCACATTAGCCCTCTATGGGCTTACAAATATCACGTTGCAAATTCCACAAGAACCGTCTTAGCGAAAGGCTTGCTGAGGGGAAAGCTGTAACTCTTTGAGATGAATCAACAGAACACAAAGCAGTTTCTCAGAAAGCTTCTTTCCACTTTTAATCTTAGGATGTTGCCTTTTTCACCATAGCCCTATTTGGGCTTAAAATATCACTTTGAAAATTACACAAAACAATGTTAGCAAATGTCTTCTTGAGGGTAAAGCTCTAACACTTTGAGAGGAATTATCAGTACACAAAGCTGTTTCTCAGAAAGCTTCTTTGTAGTTTTTAATTGAAGATATTTCCTTTTTCATCGTAGTCCTCTATGGGCTTCCAAATATCACTTTGCAAATTCCACAAGAACAGTCTTAGCGAAAGGCTTCTTGAGGGGAAAGCTGTAACTTTGTGAGATGTATTAACAGAACACAAAACAGGTTCTCAGAAAGCTGCTTTCCAGTTTTTAGCTGAAGATATTTCCTTTTTCACCGTAGCCCTCTGTGGGCTTCCAAATATCACGTTGAAAATTACACAAGAACATTTTTAGGGAACGGCTTCTTGAGGGGAAAGCTGTCACACAGTGAGATGAATTAATAGAACACAAAGCAGTTTCTCAGAAAGCTTCTTTCCAGTTTTTATCTGAGGACATTTCCTTTTTCACCGTAGCCCTCTATGGGCTTAGAATATCACTTTGCAAATTCCACAAGAACAGTCTTAGTGAACGGCTTCTTGAGGGGTGTGTTGTAACTCTGTGAGATGAATTAACAGAACACAAACAGTTTCTCAGAAAGCTTCTTTTCAGTTTTTATCTTAGGATATTCAATTTTTCACTAAAGCCCTCTATGGGCTTCCAAATATCACTTTGCAAATTCCCCAAGAAAAGTGTTAGAGAAAAGCTTCTTGAGGGGAAAGTTGTAACTCTGTGAGATGAATTCACAGATCAAAAAGAAGTTTCTCAGAAAGCTTCTTTCTCACTTTTAGCAGCGGATATTTCCTTTATCCCTATAGTCTTCAAAGGGATTCGAAATAACAGTCCTCAGATTCCACAGAAATAAGGCTAGCACACAGCTCTATGAAATACAGCTGTAACTCAGTGAGTGGCAGTCACATATCACAAAGCAGTTTCTCAGAAAGGTTCTTCTCAGTTTTTATCGGAAGATATATCCTTTTTCTCCTTAGCTCTCTATGGGCTTCCAAATATCACTGTAAATTCCACAAGAACAGTCTTAGCGAAAGGCTTTTTGAGGGGAATGCTGTAATTCTGTAAGATGAATTAACAGAACACAAAGCAATTTCTCAAAGCTTCTTTCCAGTTTTTATGTTAGAATATTTCCTTTTTCACCATAGCCCACAATGGGCTTCCAAATATCACTTTGCAAATTCTCCAAGAACAGTCTTTGTGAACGGCTTCTTGAAGGGAAAGCTGTTACTCTGTGAGATGAATTCACAGAACACAAAGAAGTTTCTCCGAAACCTTCTTTCTCACTTTTAGCGGTCGATATTTCCTTTGTCCCAATAGTTTTCAAAGGGATCCGAAATAACAGGTCTCAGATTCCACAGTAATAAGGCTAGAAAACAGCTCTACGAAACACAGCTGTAACTCAGTGAGTGGAAGTCACATATCACAAAGCAGTTTCTCTGAAAGCCTATTTTCCGTTTTTAACTGAAGAAATATCCTTTTTCACCATAGCCATCTATCGGTTTCCTAATATCACTTTGAAAATTCCACAAGAACAGTCTTAGCGACAGGCTTCCTGAGGGGAAAGCTGTAACTCTGTGAGATGAATTAACAGAACACAGAGCAGTTTCTCAGAAAGCTTCTTTCCAGTCTTTAACTGAAGATATTTCCTTTTTCCCCATAGCCCTCTACGGGCTTCCAAATGTCACTTTGCAAATTCCACAAGAATAGTCTTAGCGAAAGCCTTCTTGAGGGAAAAGCTGTAACTCTGTGAGATGAATTAACAGAAAACAAAGCAGTTTCTCAGAACGCTTCTTTCCAGATTTAAACTGAAGATAATTCCTTTTTCACCATAGCCCTCTATGGGCTTCCAAATACCACTTTGCAATATCCACAAGAACAGTCTTAGTGAACGGCTTCTTCAGGGGAAAGCTGTAAATCTGTGAGATGAATTAACAGATCACAAAGCAGTTTCTCAGAAAGCTTCTTTTCAGTTTTCATCTTAGGATATTTCCTTTTTCACCATAGCCTTCTATGGGCTTCCAAATATCACTTTGAAAATTCCACAAGAACAATCTTAGCGAAAGGCTTCTTGAGGGGAAAGCTGTAAGTCTGTGAGATGAATTAACAGAACCCAAAGCAGTTTCTCAGAAAGTTTCTTTCCAGTTTTTATCTGAAGATAGTTCCTTTTCACAATCGCCCTCTATGGGCTTCAAATATCACTTTGCAAACTCCACAAGAACAGTCTAAGTGATCGATTTCTTGAGGGGGAAACTGTAACTCTGTGAGATGAATTAACAGAACACAAAGTAGTTTCTCAGAAAGCTTCTTTGCGGTTTCTATCTGAAGACACTTCCTTTTTCACCGTAGCCCTCTATGGGCATTCCAATGTCACTTTGCGGATTCCACAAGAACAGTCTTAGTGAACGACTTCCTGAGGGGAAAGCTGTAACTCTGTGAGAAGAATTAACAGAACACAAAGCAAAGCTTCTTTCCAGTTTTTAACTCAAGATATCTCCTTTTTCACTCTAGCCCTCTGTGTATTTCCAAATATCACTTTGCAATTTCCATAAGAACAGTCTTAGTGAACCACTTTTTGTGGGGAAAGGAGTAAATCTGTGAGATGAATTAACAGAACACAAAGCCTTTTTTCAGAAAGCTTGTTTTCATTTTTTAACTGAAGATATTTTCGTTTTCACCCTTAGCTTTCTTTGGGCTGCGAAATATCATTTTGAAATTCCGCAAGAACAGTCTTAGTGAACGGCTTCTTGAGGGGCAAGCTGTAACTCTGTGAGATGAATTAACAGAACACAAAGCAGTTTCTCAAAAAGCTTCTTTCCTGTTTTTATCTGAAGATATTTCCTTTTCACCGTAGCCCTCAATGGGTTTCCAAATATCACTTTGTAAATTCCCCAAGAACAGTCTTACCAAAAGCCTTCTTGAGGGGAAAGCTGAAATTCGGAGATATGAATTCACAGAACACAAATAAGTTTCTCAGAAAGCTTCTTTCTCACATTTAGCGATGGATATTTTCTTTAATCTTATAGTCTTCAAAGGGATACGAAATAACAGTTCTCATATTACACAGAAATAAGGCTAGCAAACAGCTCTACGAAATACAACTGTAGCTCAGTGAGTGGAAGTCACATATCTCAAAGCACTTCCTCTGAAACCTTTTTTTCAGTTTTTAACAGAAGATATATCCTTTTTCACCATAGCCCATTATGGGCTTCCAAACATCACTTTGCAAATTCCACAAAACAGTCTTAGCGGAAGGCATTTGGAGGGGAAAGCTGTACCTCTGTGAGATGAATTGACAGAACACAAGGCAGTTTCTCAGAAAGCTTCTTTCCAGTTTTTAACTGAAGATATTCCTTTTTCACCAAGCCCACTATGGGCTTCCAAATATCACTTAGCAAATTCCACAAGAAGAGTCTTAGCGAACGGCTTCTTTAGGGAAAAGCTGTAACACTGTGAGATGAATTTACAGAACACAAAGCAGTTTCTCAGAAAGCTTCTTTCCAGCTTTTAACTGAACATATTTCCTTTTTCACCGTAGCCCTCTATGGGCTTCCAAATATCACTTTGCAAATTCCACAAGAACAGTCTTAGCGAAAGGTTTCTTGAGGGGAAAGCTGTAACTCTGTGAGATGAATTAACAGAACAGGTTTCTCAGAAAGCTTCTTTCCAGTTTTTAAATGAAGATATTTCCATTTTCACCGTAGCCCTCTATGAGCTTCCAAATATCATTTTGCAAATTTCACAACAACAGTCTTAATGAACGGCATCTTGAGGGGAAAGCTATAACTGTGTGAGATGAATTAACGGAACACAAAGCAGTTTTTCAAAAACCTTCTTTTCAGTTTTTATATTAGGATATTTCCTTTTTCACCATAGACCTCTATTGTTTTCCAAATATCACTTTGCAAATTCCACGAGAACAATCTTAGCGAAAGGCTTCTTGAGGGAAAACTGTAGCTCTGTGAGATCAATTCACAGATCACAAAGAAGTTTCTCAGAAAGCTTCTTTCTCACTTTTAGCGGCGGATATTTCCTTTGGACCTATAGTCTTCAAAGAGATCCGAAGTAACATTTCTCAGATTCCACAGAAATAAGGCTAGCCAACAGTTCTACGAAATACAGCTGTATCGTAGTGACAGGAAATCACATATCACAAAGCAGTTCCTCAGAAAGCTTCTTTTCACTTTTTAACTGAAGCTATATCCTTTTTCACCATAGTGATCTATAGACTTCGAAAGACCACTTTGCAAATTCCACAAGAACAGTCTTGGTGAAAGGCTTCTTGAGGGGAAAGCTGTAACTCTGTGACATGAACTAAGAGAACACAAAGCAGTTTCTCAGAAAGCTTCTTTCCAGTTTTTAACTGAAGATATTTCCTTTTTCACCATAACCCTTTATGGGATTCCTAATATCACTCTGCAAATTCCACAAGAACAGTCCTAGGGAAAGGCTTCTTGAGGGGAAAGATGTAACTCTGTGAGATGAATTAACAGAACACAAAGCAGTTTCTCAGAAAGCTTCTTTCCAGTTCTTCTTGGGGGGAAAGCTGTAACTCTGTGAGATGAACTAACAGAACACAAAGTAGTTCATCAGAAATTTCTTTTCGGTTTTTATCTTAGTATAATTCCTTTTTTAACCATAGCCCTCTATGGGCTTCCAATTATCACTTTGCAAATTCCACATGAAGAGTCTTAGCGAAATTCTTCTTGAAGGGATAGCTGTAACTCTGTGAGATGAATTAACAGAACACAAAGCAGTTTCTCAGAAAGCTTCTTTCCAGTTTTTAACTGAAGATATTTCCTTTTTCACCATAGCCCTCTATGGACTTCCAAATATAACTTTGCAAATTCCACAAGAACAGTCTTCGCGAAAGGCTTCTTGAGGGGAAAGCTGTAACTCTGTGAGATAATTTAACAAAACACAAAGCAGTTTCTCAGACAGCTTCTTACCAGTATTTAACGGAAGATATTTCCTTTTTCACCTTATACCTCTATGGGCTTCCAAATATCACTTTGCAAATTACACAATAAGTGCCTTACCGAAAGGCTTCTTGAGGGAAAAGCAGTAATCGTGAGATGAATTAACCGAACACAAAGCAGTTTCTCAGAAAGCTTCTTTCAAGTTTTTAAGAGAAGATTTTCCCTTTTCACCATAGCCCTCTATGGGCTTCCAAATATCGCAATACAAATTCCACAAGAACAGACTTAGCGAAAGGCTTCTTGATGGGAAAGCTGTAACTCTGTGAGATGAATTAACAGAAAACAAAGCAGTTCCTCAGAAAGCTTCTTTCCAGTTTTTAACTGAAGATATTTCCTTTTTCACTATATCCCTCTATGTGCTTCCAAGTATCACTTTGCAAATTCCACAAGAACAGTCTTAGCGAAAGGCTACTTGAGGGGAACACAGTAAATCTGTGAGATGAATTAACAGAACACAAAGCAATTTCTCAGAAACATTCTTTCCAGTTTTTAACGGAAGATATTTCCTTTTTCACCATAGCACACTATGGGCTTATAAATATCACTTTGCAAATTCCACAAGAACAGACTTAGCGAAAGGCTTCTTGAAGGGAAAGATGTAACTCTGTGAGATGAATTAACAGAACACAAAGCAGTTTCTCAGAAAGCTTCTTTCCAGTTTTAACGGAAGATATTTCCTTTTTCACCATAGCCCTCTATGGGCTTCCAAATATCACTTTGCAAATTCTACAAGAACAGTCCTAGCGAAAGGCTTCTTGAGGGGAAAGCTGTAACTCTGTGAGATGAATTAGCAGAACGCAAAGCAGTTTCTCAGAAAGCTACTTTCCAGTTTTTAATGGAGGATGTTACCTTTTTCACCATAGCCCTCTATGGGCTTCCAAATATCACTTTGCAAAATCCACCAAAAGAGTCTTAGAGAATGGCTTCTTGCTGGAAAACTAGTAACTCTGTGAGATGAATTAACAGAACAGAAAGCAGTTTCTCAGAAAGCTTCTTTCCAGTTTTTAACGGAAGATATTTCCTTTTACACTATAGCCCTCTACGGGCTTCCAAATATCACTTTGCAAATTCCACAAGAAGAGTCTTAGCGAAAGGCTTCTTTAGGAGAAAGCTGTATGTCTGTGAGATGAACTAAGAGAACACAAAGCAGTTTCTCAGAAAGCTTCTTTACAGTTTTTAACTGTAGATATTTCCATTTTCACCTTAACCCTCTAAGGGCTTCCATATATTACTTTGCAAATTGCATAAGAACAGTGTTAGCGAAAGGCTTTTTGAGGGGTAAGCAGTAACTGTGAGATGAACTAACCAAACACAAAGCAGTTTCTCAGAAAGCTTCTTTCCAGTTTTTAATGGAAGATGTTTCCTTTTTCACCGTAGCCCTCTATGGGCTTGAAAATATCACTATGAAAATTCCACAAGAAAAGTTTTAGCGAAAGGCTTCTTGAAGGGAAAGCTGTAAGTCTGTGAGATGAATTAACAGAACACAAAGCAGTTTCTCAGAAAGCTTCTTTCCAGTTTTTAACGGAAGATATTTCCATTTTCACCATAGCCCTCTATGGGCTTCCAGATATCACTTTGCAAATTCCACAAGAACAGTCATAGGGAAAGGCTTCCTGAGGGGATATCTGCAACTCTGTGAGACGAATTAACAGAACACAGAGCAGTTTCTCAGAAATCTTCTTTGCACTTTTTAACTGAAGATATATCCTTTTTACCATAGCCCTCTAGGGGCTTCCAAATATCACTTTCCAAATTGCACAAGAACAACCTTAGCGAAAGGCTTCTTGAAGGGAAAGCAACTCTGTGAGATGAATTAACAGAACACAAAAGTGTTTCTCAGAAAACTTTCTTCCAGTTTTTAACTGAAGTTATTTCCTTTTTCACCATAGCTTTCTATGGGATTCCAAATATCACTTTACAAATTCAACAAGAACTGTCTTAGGGAAACTCTTCTTGAGGGGAAAGCTGTAACTCTGTTAGATGAATGTACAGAACACAAAGTGGTTTTTCAGAAAGCTTCTTTTCATTTTTTATCTTAGGATATTTCCTTTTTCACCATCGCCCTCTAGGGGCTTCAAAATATCACTTTGCAAATACCACAAGAACAGTCTTAGCGAAAGGCTTCTTGAGGGGAAAGATGTAACTGTGCGACGAATTAACAGAACACAAAGCAGTTTCTCAGAAAGCATTTTTTCTGTTTTTAACTGAAGATATATCCTTTTTCACCGTAGCCTCTATGGGCTTCCAAATATCAGTTTGAAAATTCCACAAGAACATTCTTAGCGAACGGCTTCTTCAGGGGAAAGCTGTAACTCTGTGAGATGAATTAACAGAATACAAAGCAGTTTCTCACAAAACTTCGTTCCACTTTTTAACTGAAGATATATCCTTTTTCACCATAGCCCTCTATGGACTTCCAAATATCACCTTCCAAATTTCACAAGAACAGTCTTAGTTAATGGCTTCTTGAGGGGAAAGCTGTAACTCTGTGAGATGAATTAACAGAACACAAAGCAGCTTCTGAGAAATCTTCTTTGCGGTTTTTAACTAAAGATATTCCCATTTTCACCATAGCCCTCTATGGGCTTCCAATTATCACTTTACAAATTCCACAAGAACAGTCTTAGGGAAAGGATTCTTCAGGGGAAAGCTGTAACTCTGTGAGATGAATTAACAGAACACAAAGCAGTTTCTCGGAATGCTTCTTTCCAGTATTGAAATGATGATATTTCCTTTTTCACCGTAGCACACTATGGGCTTTGAAATATCCCTTTTCATTTCCACAAGAACAGTATTAGTGAACGGCTTCTTGAAGGGAAAGCTGTAACACTGTGAGATGAATTAACAGAACACAAAGCAGTTTCTCAGAGAGCTTCTTTCCAGTTTTTAGCGGAAGATATTTCTTTTTCACCATAGAACTCTCTGGGCTTCCAAATATCACTTTGCAAATTCCACAAGAGCAGTCTTAGCGAAAGGCTTCTTGAGGGGAAAGCTGCAAGTCTGTGAGATGAATTAACAGAACACAAAGCAGGTTCTCAGAAACCTTGTTTCCAGTTTTTAACGGAAGATATTTCCTTTTCCACCATAGCCCTTTATGGGCTTTCAAATATCACCTTGCAAATTCCACAAGAACAGTCTTAACGAAAGGGTTCTTGAGGGGAAAGCTGTAACCCTGTAGAAAGAATTAACAGAACACAAAGCAGGTTCTTCGAAAGCTTCTTTCCAGTTTTAACTGAAGGTATTTCCATTTTCACCATAGCCCTCTATGGGCTTCCAAATAACACTTTGCAAATTCCACAAGAACACTCTTAGCGAAAGGCTTCTTGAAGGGAAAGCTGTAACTCTGTAAGATGAATTAACAGAGTACAAAGCAGTTTCTCAGAAAGCTTCTTTCCAGTTTTTAGGGGAAGTTATTTCCTTTTTCACCATAGCCCTCTATGGGCTTCCAAATATCACTTTGCAAATTCCAGAAGAACAGTCTTAGCGAAAGGTTTCTTGAGGGGAAAGCAGTAACCCTGTTAGATGAATTGACAGAAAACAAAGCAGTTTCTCAGAAAGCATCTTTCCAGTTTTTAACGGAAGATATTTCCTTTTTCACCATGACCCTCTATGGGCTTCCAAATATCACTTTGCAATTTCCGCAAGAACAACCTTAGCCAAAAGCTTCTTTCAGGAAAGCTGTAACTCTGTGAGATGAATTCACAGAACACGAAGCAATTTCTCAGAAAGATTCTTTCCAGTTTTTAACGGAAGATATTTCCATTTTCACCATAGCCCTCTATGGGCTTCCAAATATCACTTTGCAAATTCCACAAGAACAGTCTTAGCAAAAGGCTTCTTGAGGGGAAATCTGTAACTCTGTGAGATGAATTAACAGAACACAAAGCAGTTTCTCAGAAAGCTTCTTTCCCGTTTTTAACGGAAGATATTTCCTATTTACCATAGCCCTCTATGGACTTACAAATATCACATTGCAAATTCTACAGAAACTGTCGTAGCAAAAGGCCTTTCAGGGGAAGGCTGTAACTCTGTGAGATGAATTAACAGAACACAAAGCAGTTTCTCAGACAGGTTCTTTCCAGTTTTTAACTTAAGATAGTTCCTTTTTCAAAATAGCCCTCTATGGGCTTCCAAATATCACTTTGCAAATTTCACAAGAACAGCCTTAGCGAAAGTCTTCTTTAGGGCAAAGCTGTACCTCTGTGAGATGAATTAACAGAACACAAAGCAGATTCTCAGACAGCTTCTTTCGAGTTTTTAACTGAAGATATTTCCTTTTTCACCATAGCCCTCTATGGCCTTCCAAATATCACTTTGCAAATTCCGCAAAAACAGCCTTAGCAAAAGGCTTCTTGAAGACCAAGCTGTAACTCTGTGAGATGAATTAGCAGAACGCAAAGCAGATTCTCAGACAGCTTCTTTCGAGTTTTTAACTGAAGATATTTCCTTTTTCACCATTGCCCTCTATGGCCTTCCAAATATCACTTTGCAAATTCCGCAAAAGCAGCCTTAGCAAAAGGCTTCTTGAAGACCAAGCTGTAACTCTGTGAGATGAATTAACAGAATGCAAAGCAGTTTCTCAGAAAGCTTCTTTCCCGTTTTTAACGGAAGATGTTGCCTTTTTCACCATATCCCTCTATGGGCTTCCAAATATCACTTTGCCAATTCCACAAGAACAGTCTTAGCAAAAGGCTTCTTGAGGGGAAATCTGTAACTCTGCGAGATGAAATAACAGAACACAAAGTAGTTTCTCAGAAAGCTTCTTTCCCGTTTTTAACGGAAGAGATTTCCTTTTTCGCCATAGCCCTCTATGGGCTTCCAAATATCACTTTGCAAATTACACAAGAACAGTTTTAGCTAAAGGCTTCTTGAGGGGAATGCTGTAACTCTCTGAGATGATATAAGAGAACACAAAGCAGTTTCTCAGAAAGCTTCTTTCCAGTTTTTAACGGAAGATATTTCCTTTTTCACCACAGCCCTCTGCGGGTTCCAAATATCACTTTCCAAATTCCACAAGAACAGTCTTAGCGAAAGGCTTCTTGAGGGGAAAGCTGTAACTCTGTGAGATGAATTAACAGAAAACAAAGCAGTTTCTCAGAAAGCTTCTTTCCAGTTTTTAACGGAAGATATTTCCTTTTTCAGCATCGCCCTCTAAGGGCTTCCAAATATCACTTTGCAAATTCCACAAGAACAGTCTTAGGGAAAGGCTTCTTGATGGGAAAGCTCTAACTCTGTGAGATGAATTAACAGAACACAAAGCAGTTTCTCAGAAAGTTTCTTTCCAGTTTTTTACTGAAGATAATTCGTTTTACACCATAGCACTCTAAGGGCTTCCGAATATCACTTTGCAAATTCCACAAGAACAGCCTTTGCGAAAAGTTTCTTGAGGGGAAGGCTGTAACTCTGTGAGATGAATTAACAGAACACAAAGCAGTTTCTCAGACAGGTTCTTTCCTGTTTTTAACTGAAGATATTTTCTTTTTCACCATAGCCCTCGATGGGCTTCCAAATATCACTTTGAAAATTCCACAACAACAGCCTTAGTGAAAGGCTTCTTGAAGGGAAAGCTGTAACTCTGTGAGATGAATTAACAGAACACAAAGCAGTTTCTCAGAATGCTTCTTTTAAGTTTTTATCTTAGGATATTTCCTTTTTCACCATACGCCTCTATGGGCTTCCAAATATCACATTGCAAATTCCACAAGAACCGTCTTAGTGAAAGGCTTCTTGGGAGAAAGCTGTAACTCTGTGAGTTGAATTGACAGAACACAAAGCAGTTTTTCAGAAAGCTTCTTTTCAGTTTTTGTCTTAGGCTATTTCCTTTTTCACCATAGCCCTCTAGGGGCTTCCAAATATCACTTTGCAAATTCCACAAGAACAATCTTAGTTAACGGCTTCTTGAAGGGAAAGCTGTAACTCGGTGTGATGAATTAACAGAACACAAAGCAGTTTCTCAGAAAGCTTCTTTACAGTTTTTATCTTAGGATATTTCCTTTTTCATCATAGCCCTCTATGAGCTTCCAGATATCACTTTGCAAATTCCACAAGAACAGTCTTAGCGAAAGGCTTCTGGAGGGGAATGCTGTAATTCTGTGAGATGAATTAACAGAACACAAAGCAGTTTCTATGAAAGCTTCTTTTCATTTTTTATCTTAGGATATTTCCTTTTTCACCATAGCCCTGTATGGGCTTCCAAATATCACTTTGCAAATTCCAAAACAGCAGTGTTAGCAAAAGGTTTCTGGAGGTGAAAGCAGTATCTCTCTGAGATGAATTAACAGAACACAAAGCAGTTTCTCAGAAATCTTCTTTCCAGTTTTTAACAGAAGATGTTTCCTTTTTCACCTTAGCCCTCTATGGACTTCCAAATATCACTTTGGAAATCCCACAAGAACAGTCTTAGCGAAAGGCTTCTTGAGGGGAAAGCTGTAACTCTCTGAGATGAATTAACAGAACACAAAGCAGTTTCTCAGAAAGCTTCTTTCCAGTTTTTAACGGAGGATATTTCCTTTTTCACAATAGCCCTCTATGGGCTTCCAATTATCACATTGGAAATGCAAGACGAACAGTCTTATCGAAAAGATTTTTGAGGGTAGGGATGTAACTCTGTGAGATGAATAACAGAACCCAAAGCAGTTTCTCAGAAAACTTCTTTCCAGTTTTTAACAGAGGATGTTTCCTTTTTCACCATAGCCCTCTATGGGCTTCCAAATATCACTTTGAAAATCCCACAAGAACAGTCTTAGCGAATGGCTTCTTGAGGAGAAAGATGTGACTCTGTGAGATGAATTAACAGAACACAATGCAGATTCTCAGAAATCTTCTTTCCAGTTTTTAACGGAAGATATTTCCTTTTTCACCATAGCCTTCTAAGGTCTTCCAATTATCACTTTGGAAATTTCACAGAAACAGTCTTAGTGATCGGCTTCTTGAGTGCAAAGCTGTAAATCTGTGAGATGAACTAACAGAACAAAAAGCAGTTTCTCAGGAAGCTTCTATTATTTTTTTCTTAGGATATTTCCATTTTCACCATTGCCCTCTATGGGCTTCCAAATATGACTTTGCAATTTCCACAACAACCGCCTTAGCGATAGGCTTCTTTAAAGGAAAGCTGTAACTCTGTGAGTTGAATTAACAGAATACAAAGCAGTTTCTCAGAAAGTTTCTCTTCAGCTTTTAACTGCAGATATTTCCTTTTTCACCAAAGCCCTCTATGGGCTTCCAAATATCACTTTGCAAATTCCACAACAAAAGACTTAGTGAAAGCCTTCTTGAGGGGATAGCTGTAACTCTGTGAGTTGAATGAACAGACCACAAAGCAGTTTCTCAGAAAGCTTTTCTCCAGTTTTTATCTGAAGATATTTCCATTTTCACCAAAGCCCTCTATGGGCTTCCAAATATCACTTTGCAAATCCCACAAAAACAGTCTTAGTGAAAGGCTTTTTGATTGGAAAGATGTAACTCGGTGAGAGGTATTAACAGAACACACGGCAGTTTCTCAGAATTCTTCTTTCCAGTTTTTAACGGAAGATATTTCCTTTTCACCACAGCCCTCTACGGGCTTCCAAATAATTCTTTGCAATTTACACAAGAACAGTCTTAGTGAACAGCTTCTTGAGTGCAAAGTTGTAACTCTGTGAGATGAACTAACAGAACACAAAGCAGTTTCACAGAAAGCTACTTTTCTTTTTTTATCTTATGATATTTCCATTTTCACCATTGTCCTGTGTGGGCTTCCAAATATCACTTTGTAAATACCACAAGGACAGTCTTAGCGGAAGACTTCTTGAGGGAAAAGCTGTAACTCTGTGAGGTGAAATAACAGAACACAAAGGAGTTTCTCAGAAATCTTTTTTTCTGTTTTTAACTGAGGATATTTCCTTTTTCACCAAAGCCGTCTACGGGCTTCCATATATCACTTAGCAATTTCCACAACAACAGCCTTAGCGAAAGGGTTCTTGAGGGGAAAGCTGTAAATCTGTGAGTTGAATTAACAGAACAAAAAGCAGTTTCTCAGAAAGCTTCTTTTCAGCTTTTAACTGAAGTTATTTCCTTTTTCACCAAAGCCCTCTATGGGCTTCCAAATATCCCTTTCCAAATACCACAAGAACAGTCTTAGCGAAAGGCTTCTTAAGGGGAAAGCTCTAACCCTTTGAGATGAATCAACAGAACACAAAGCAGTTTTTCAGAAAGCTTCTTTTCATATTCTATCTTAGGCTATTTCCTTTTTCACCATAGCCCTCTATGGCCTTCCAAATATCACCTTGCAAATTCCACAAGAAGAGTCTTAGCGAAAGGCTTCTGGAGGGGAAAGCTCTAATTCGGTGAGATGTATTAACAGAAAACACACCAGTTTCTCAGAAAGCTTCTTTCCCCTTTTCACGGGAGATATTTTCTTTTTCACCATAGCCCTCTATGGGTTACCAAATATGAATTTGCAAATTGCACAAGAAGGGTCTTAGTGAACGGCTTCTTGAGGGGAAAGCTCAAATTCTGTGAGATGAACTAACAGAACACAAAGCAGTTTCTCAGAAAGCTTTTTTTCGGTTTTTAACGGAAGATATTCCCTTTTTCACCATAGCCCTCTATGGGCTTCGAAATTTCTCTTTGTAAATTCCACAAGGACAGTCTTCGCGAAAGGCTTCTGCAGGGACAAGCTGATACTCTGTGAGATGAATTAACAGTACACAAAGCAGTTTCTCAGAAAGCTTCTGTTCAGTTTTTATATTAGGATATTTCCTCTTTCACCATAGCCTTTTAAGGGCTCCAAATATCACTTTGCAAATTCCACAAGAACAGTCTTAGCGAAAGGCTTCTTGAGGGAAAGCTGGAACTCTGTGAGTTGAATTAAGAAAACACAAAGTAGTTTCTCAGAAAGATTCTTTCCAGTTTTAAACTGAAGATATTTTCTTTTTCACCATAACCCTCTACGGGCTTCCAATATCACTTTGCAAATTTCACAAGAACAGTCTCAGTGAACGGTTTATTGAGGGTAAAGCTGTAACTCTGTGAGATGAACTAACAGAACACAAGGCAGTTTCTCAGAAAGCTTCTTTTCGATTTTTATCTTAGGATATTTCCATTTTCACCATAGCCGTCTATGGGCTTCCAAATATCACTAGGCAAATTCCACAAAAACAGCCGTAGAGACAGATTTCTTGAGGGGAAAGCTGTAACTCTGTGAGTTGATTTAACAGAAAACAAAGCAGTTGCTCAGAAAGCTTCTTTTCAATTTTTATCTTAGGGTATTTCCTTTTTCACCATATCCCTCTATGGGCTTCGAAATATCACTTTGCAAATTCCACAAGAACAGTCTTAGCCAAAGACTTCTGGAGGGGAAAACTGTAACTCTGTGAGATGAATTAACAGAACACAAAGCAGTTTCTCATAAAGCTTCTTTCCAGTTTTCAACGGAAGATATTTCCTTTTTCACCATAGCCCTCTCTGGGCTTCCAAATATCACCTTGCAAATTCCTCAAGAACAGTCTTAGTGAACGGCTTCTTGAGGGAAAAGCTGTAAATCGGTGAGATGAATAAACAGAACACAAAGCAGTTTCACAGAAAGCTTCTTTCCAGTTTTTATCTTAGGATATTTCCTTTTTCACCATAGCCCTCTATGGGCTTCCAAATATCACTGTGCAAATCCCACAGGAACAGTCTTAGCGAAAGGCTTCTTGTGGAGAAAGCTGTAACTCGGTGAGATACATTAACAGAACACGCGGCAGTTTCTCAGAGTGCTTCTTTCTAGTTTTTAAGGGAAGATATTTCCTTTCTCACCATAGCCCACTATGGGCTTCCAAATATCACTTTGAAAATTTCACAAGAACAGTCTTACTGAATGGCTTCTTGAGGGGAAAGCGGTAACACTGTGAGATTAACTAAGAGAACACAAAGCAGGTTCTCAGAAAGCTTCTTCTCGGTTTTTATCTTAGGATATTTCCTTTTTCACCATAGCCATCTATGGGCTTCCACTTATCACTTTGCAAATTCCACAAGATCAGTCTTAGGGAAAGGCTTCTTGAAGGGAAAGCTCTAATTCTGTGAGATGCATTAATAGAACAGAAAGCAGTTTCTCCGAAATCTTCTTTCCAGTTTTTAACGGAAGATATTTCCTTCTTTACCATAGCCCTCTATGGGCTTCCAAATACCACTTTCCAAATTCCACAAGAACAGACTTAGCGAAAGGCTTCTTGAAGGGAAAGCTGTAACTGTGTGAGATGAATTAACAGAAAACAAAGCAGTTTCTGAAAAAGTTTCTTTCCAGTTTGTAACGGACGATATTTCCTTTTTCACTATAGCCTCTACGGGCTCCCAGATATCACTTTGCAAATTCTACAAGAACAGTCTTAGGGAAAGGCTTCCTGAGGGGAAATCTGCAACTCTGTGAGACGAATTAACAGAACACAGAGCAGTTTCTCAGAAATCTTCTTTGCACTTTTTAACTGAAGATATATCCTTTTTACCATAGCCCTCTAGGGGCTTCCAAATATCACTTTCCAAATTGCACAAGAACAAACTTAGCGAAAGGCTTCTTGAAGGGAAAGCTGTAACTCTGTGAGATGAATTAGCAGAACACAAAAGCGTTTCTCAGAAATCTTTCTTCCAGTTTTTAACTGAAGTTATTTCCTTTTTCACCATAGCTTTCTATGGGATTCCAAATATCACTTTACAAATTCAACAAAACAGTCTTAGGGAAACTCTTCTTGAGGGGAAAGCTGTAACTCTGTTAGATGAATTTACAGAACACAAAGTGGTTTCTCAGAAAGCTTCTTTTCATTTTTTATCTTAGGATATTTCCTTTTTCACCATTGCCCTCTAGGGGCTTCAAAATATCACTTTGCAAATACCACAAGAACAGTCTTAGCGAAAGGCTTCTTGAGGGGAAAAATGTAACTCTGTGCGACGAATTAACAGAACACAAAGCAGTTTCTCAGAAAGCATTTTTTCTGTTTTTAACTGAAGATATATCCTTTTTCACCGTAGCCTCTATGGGCTTCCAAATATCAGTTTGAAAATTCCACAAGAACATTCTTAGCGAAAGGCTTCTTCAGGGGAAAGCTGTAACTCTGTGAGATGAATTAACAGAATACAAAGCAGTTTCTCACAAAACTTCGTTCCACTTTTTAACTGAAGATATATCCTTTTTCACCATAGCCCTCTATGGGCTTCCAAATATCACCTTCCAAATTTTGCAAGACCAGTCTCAGTTAATGTCTTCTTGAGGGGAAAGCTGTAACTCTGTGAGATGAATTAACAGAATACAAAGCAGCTTCTGAGAAATCTTCTTTGCGGTTTTAACTAAAGATATTCCCATTTTCACCAGAGCCCTCTATGGGCTTCCAATTATCACTTTACAAATTCCACAAGAACAGTCTTAGGGAAAGAATTCTTCAGGGGAAAGCTGTAACTCTGTGAGATGAATTAACAGAACACAAAGCAGTTTCTCAGAAGGCTTCTTTCCAGTATTGAAATGAAGATATTTCCTTTTTCACCGTAGAACACTATGGGCTTTGAAATATCCCTTTTCATTTCCACAAGAACCGTATTAGTGAACGGCTTCTTGAAGGGAAAGCTGTAACACTGTGAGATGAATTAACAGAACACAAAGCAGTTTCTCAGAGAGCTTCTTTCCAGTTTTTAGCGGAAGATATTTCTTTTTCACCATAGAACTCTCTGGGCTTCCAAATATCAGTTTGCAAATTCCACAAGAACAGTCTTAGCGAAAGGCTTCTTGAGGGGAAAGCTGTAACTCTGTGAGATGAATTAACAGAACACAAAGCAGTTTCTCAGAAAGCTTCTTTCCGGTTTTTAACTAAAGATATTTTCCTTTTCACCGTAGCCCTCTGTGGGTTCCAAATATCACTTTGCAAATTCCACAAGAACAGTCTTAGCGAAAGGCTTCTTGAGGGGAAAGCTGTAACTCTGTGAGATGAATTAACAGAAAATGAAGCAGTTTTACATAAAGCTTCTTTTCAGTTTTTAGCTTAGGGTATTTTCTTTTTCACCATAGCCCTCTATGGGCTTCCAAATATTACTTTGCAAATTGCACAAGCACAGTCTCAGCGAAAGGATTCTTGACGGGACAGCTGTAACTCTATGAGATGAATTAACAGAACACAAAACCGTTTCTCAGAAAACTTCTTTTTTCAGTGTTTAGCGGAATATATTTCCTTTTTTACCATAGCCTTCTAACTGCTTCCAAATATCACTTTGCAAATTACACAAGAACAGTCTTAGCGAAAGGCTTCTTGAGGGGAAAGCTGTAACTCTGAGATGAATTAACAGAACACAAGGCAGTTTCTCATAAGATTCTTTTCAGTGATTAGCTTAGGATATTTCCTTTTTCACCATAGCCCTCTATGAGCTTCCAAATATCACTATGCAAATTCCACGAGAACAGTCTCAGCACAATTCTTCTTGAGGGGGAAGCTGTAACACTGTGAGGTGAATTAACAGAACACAAAGCAGTTTCTCACAAAGCTTCTTCCCAGTTTTTACTGAAGTTATTTCCTTTTTCACCATAGTCCTCTATGGGCTTCCAAATATGACTTTGCAAACTCCACAAAAACAGTCTTACCGAAAGGAATCCTGAGGAGAAAGATTTAACTTTGTGAGATGAATTAACAGAACAAAAAGCAGCTTCTGAGAAAGCTTCTTTCCAGTTTTTAAATGAAGATATTTACTTTTTCACCATAGTCATCAATGGGCTTCGAAATATCACTTTGTAAATTCCACAAAAATATTCGTAGTGAAAGGCTTCTTGAAGGGTAGCTGTAACTCTGTGAGATGAATTAACAGAACACAAAGCAGTTTCTCAAAATGCATCGTTCCAGTTTTTAACTGAAGATATTTGTTTTTCACCGTAACCCTCTATGGGCTTCCAAATATCACTTTGCAAATTCCACAAAACAATCTTAGCGAAAGGCTTCTTGGGGAGAAATCTGTAACTCTGTGAGATGAATTAACAGAACACAAAGCAGTTTCTCAGAATGTTTCTTTCCAGTTTTTAACGGAAGATATTTCCTTTTTCACCATAGACCTCTGTGGGCTTCCAAATATCACTTTGCAAAATCCACAATAACAGTCTTAGCGAAAGGCTTCATGAGGGAAAAGCTGTAACTCTGGGAGATGAATTAACAGAACACAAACCAGTTTCTCAGAAATCTACTTTGCAGTTTTTAACTAAAGATATTTCCTTTTTCACAATAGGCCCTGTGGGCTTCCAAATGTCACTTTCCAAATTCCACAAGAACAATCTTCGCGAAAGGCTCCCTCAGGGGAGGATGTAACTCTGTGAAATGAATTAACACAACACAAAGCAGTTTCTCAGAAAGCTTCTTTCCAGTTTTTAACGGAAGTTATTTCCTTTCTCACCATAGCCCTCGCAGGGCTTCCAAATTACACTTTGCAAATTCCACAAGAGCAGTCTTAGCGAAAGGCTTCCTTAGGGGAAAGCTGTAACACTGTGAGATGAATTAACAGAACACAAAGCAGTTTATCAGAAAGCTTCTTTTCAGTTTTTAACTTAGGATATTTCCTTTTCCTCCATAGCCCTCTATAGGCTTCCAAATATCACTTTGCAAATTCCACAATAACATTCTTAGCGAAACGCTTCTTGTGGGGATAGCTGTAACTCTATGAGATGAATTAACAGAAGACAAAGCAGTTTCTCAGAAAGTTTCTTTTCAGTTTTTATCTTGGGATATTTCCTATTTCACCATGGCCCTCTATGGGCTTTCAAATAACACCTTGCAAATTCTGAGAGAACAGTCTTAGAGGAAGTTTTCTTGAGGGAAAACTGTAACTCTGTGAGATAAATTAACAGAACACAAAGCTGTTTCTCAGAAATCTTCTTTCCAGTTTTTAACGGAAGATATTTTCTTTTTCGCCATAGCCCTCTATGGGCTTCCAAATATCACCTTGCAAATTCCACAAGAACAGTGTTAGCGAAAAATTTCTTGAAGGGAAAGCTGTAACTCTCTGAGATTAATTAACAGAACACAAAGCAGTTTCTCAGAATGCTTCTTTCCATTTTTTAACTGAAGATATTTCCTTTTTCACCGTAGCCCTCTAGGGGCATCCAAATATCTCTTTGCAAATTGCACAAGAAAAGTCTTAGCGGAAGGCTTCTGGAGGGGAATGCTGTAACTCTGTGAGATGAATTAACAGAACACAAAGCAGTTTCTCAGAAAGCTTCTTTACAGTTTTAAACGGAAGGTTTTTCCATTTTCACCATAACCCTCTATGGGCTTCCGAATACCACTTTGCAAATTCCACAAAAACAGTTTTAGCGAAAATCTTCTGGAGGGTAAAGCTGTAACTCTGTGAGATGAATTAACAGAACACAAACCAGTTTCTCAGAAAGCTTCTTTGCAGTTTTTAACGGAAGATATTTCCTTTTTCACCATAGCCCTCTAAGGGCTTCAAAATATCTCTTTGCAAATTCCACAAGAACAGTCTTAGCGAAAAACTTCTTGAGGGGAATAGTGTAACTCTGTAACATGAATTAACAGAACACAAAACAGTTTCTCAGAAAGCTTCTTTGCAGTTTTTAACTGAAGATATTTCCTTTTTCACCATAGCCCTCTATGGGCTTCCAAATATCACTTACCAATTTTCACAAGAACTGTCTTAGTCTACGACTTCTTGAGGGGAAAGCTGGAACTTTGTGAGATGAATTGACAGAACAGAAAGCAGTTTCTCGGTAAGCTCCTTTCCAGTTTTTAACTGAACATATTTCCTTTATCACCATAGCACTCTAAGGGCTTCGAAATATCACTTTGCAAATTCCACAAGGACAGTCTTAGCGAGTGGCTTTTTGAGGGAAAGCTGTAACTCTGTGAGATGAATTATCAGAACACAAAGCAGTTTCTCAGAAAGCTTCTTTCCAGTTTTTAACAGAAGATATTTCATTTTCACCATAGCCCTCAAGGGGCTTCCAAATATCACTTTGTAAATTCCACAAGAACTGTCTTAGCGAAAGGCTTCTTGAGGGGAAATTTGCAACTCTGTGAAATGAATTAACAGAACACAAAGCAGTTTCTCAGAAAACTTCTTTCCAGTTTTTATCTTAGGATATTTCCTTTTTCACCACAGCCCTCTAAGGGCTTGCAAATATCACTTTGCAAATACCAAAAGACCACTCTTATCAAAAGGCTTCTTAAGGGGAAAGCTGCAACTCTGTGAGATGAATTAACAGAACACAAAGCAGTTTCTCAGAAAGCTTCTTTCCAGTTTTTAACGAAGATATTTCATTTTCACCATAGTCCTCTATGTGCTTCCAAATATCACAATGCAAATTCCACGAGAACAGACTTAGCTAAAGGCTTCTTGAGGGGAAAGCTGTAACTCTGTGAGATGAATCAACAGAACACAAAGCAGTTTCTCTGAAACCTTCTTTGTAGTTTTTAACGCCATATATTTCCTTTTTCACCATAGCCCTCTATGGGCTCCAAATATCACTTTGCAGAAGCAACAAGAACAGTCTTAGCGAAAGGCTTCTTAAGGGGAAAGCTGTAACTCTGTGAGATGAATTAACAGAACACAAAGCAGTTTCTCAGAAAGCTTCTTTTCAGTTTTTAACTTAGGATATTTCCTTTTTCACCATAGCCCTCTATGGGATTCCAAATAACTCTTTGCAAATTCCACAAGAACAGTCTTAGCGAAAAGCTTCTTGAGGGGAATACTGTAACTCTGTAATATGAATTAACAGAACACAAAACAGTTTCTCAGAAAGCTTCTTTGCAGTTTCTAACTGAAGATATTTCCTTTTTCACCATAGCCCTCTATGGGCTTCCAAATATCACTTACCAATTTTCACAAGAACTGTCTTAGTCTACGACTTCTTGAGGGGATATCTGGAACTCTGTGAGATGAATTGACAGAACAGAAAGCAGTTTCTCGGTAAGCTCCTTTCCAGTTTTTAACTGAAGATATTTCCTTTATCACCATAGCACTCTAAGGGCTTCCAAATATCACTTTGCAAATTCCACAAGAAGAGTCTTAGCGAATGGCTTTTTGAGGGGAAAGCTGTAACACTGTGTGATGAATTATCAGAACACAAAGCAGTTTCTCAGAAAGCTTCTTTCCAGTTTTTAAAGGAAGATATTTCATTTTCACCATAACCTTCCGGGGTTTCAAAATATCACTTTGCAAATTCCACAAGAACAGTCTTAGCGAAAGGTTTCCTGAGGGGAAAGCTGTAACTTTGTGAGAAGAATTAACAGAACACCAAGCAGTTTCTCAGAAAGCTTCTTTGCAGTTTTAAACTGAAGATATTTCCTTTTTCACTACAGCACTCTTTGGGCTTCGAAATATCACTTTGCAAATTTCACAAGAACAGACTTAGTTAACGGCTTCTTGAGGGGCAAGGTGTAACTCTGTGAGATGAATTCACAGAACACAAAGCAGTTTCTCAGAAAGCTTCTGTCCAGTTTGTAACTAAAGATATTTCCTTTTTCACCATAGACCTCTATGGGCTTCCAAATATCACTTTGCAAATTCCAAAAGAACCGTTTTAGCCAAAGGCTTCTTTAGGGGAAAGCTGTAACTCTGTGAGATGAAATAACACAACACAAAGCAGTTTCTCAGAAAGCTTCCTTCCAGTTTTCAACGGAAGATATTTCCTTTTTCACCGTAGCCCCTATGGGCTTCCGAATATCACTTTGCAAATTCCACAAGAACAGTCTTAGCGAAAGGCTTCCTGAGGGGAAAGCTGTAACTCTGTGAGAAGAATTAACAGAACACCAAGCAGTTTCTCAGAAAGATTCTTTTCAGTTTTTACCTTAGGATATTTCCGTTTTCACCCTAGCCCTCTATGGGCTTTCAAATATCACATTGGAAATTCCACAAAAACAATGTTAGCGAAAGGCTTTTTGAGGGGAAAGCTGTAACACTGTGAGATGAATTAACAGAACACAAAGCCATTTCTCAGAAAGCTTCTTTACAGTTTTTATCTTAGGATATTTCTTTTTTCAACATAGCCCTCTAGGGGCTTCCAAATATCACTTGGCAAATTCCACAAGAACAGTCTTAGCGAAAAGCTACTTGAGGGGGAAGCTGTAACTCTGTGAGATTAATTAACAGAACACAAAGCAATTTCCCAGAAAGCTTCTTTCCAGTTTTAATGAAGATATTTCCTTTTTCACCATGGCCCACTATGGACTTTCAAATATTACTTTGGAAATCCAGCAAGAACAGTCTTAGTGAAAGGCTTCTTGAGGGGAATGCTGTAACTCTGTGAGATGAATTATCATAACTCAGGGCAGTTTCTCAGAAATTTTGTTTGCAGTTTTTAACGGAAGATATTTCATTTTCACCATAACCCTCCAGGGGCTTCCAAATATCACTTTGTAAATTTCACAAGAACAGACTTAGTGAAACGCTTCTTGAGGAGAAATCTGTAAGTCTGTCAGATGAATTAACACAACATAAAGCAGTTTCTGAGAAAGTTTCTTTCCAGTTTTTAACGGAAGATATTTCCTTTTTCACCATAGACCTCTATGGGCTTCCAAATATCACTTTGCAAATTACACAAGAACAGTCTTAGCGAAAGGCTTCTTAAGGGAAAAGCTGTAACTCTGTGAGAAGAAATAACAGAACACAAAGCAGTTTATCAGAATGATTCTTTTCAGTTTTTATTTTAGGATATTTCCTTTTTCACCATAGCCTTCTATGGGCTTCCAAATATCACTTTGGAAATTCCGCAAGAACAGTCTTAGCGAATGGCTTCTTGAGGGGAGAGCTAAAATTCTGTGAGATGAATTAAGAGAATACAAAGCAGTTTCTCAGAAAGCTTCCTTTCAGTCTTTAACTGAAGATATTTCCTTTTTCACCATAGCCCTCTATTGTCTTCCAAATATCACTTTGCAAATTCCCCAAGAAGAGTCTTAGCGAAAGTCTTCTTGAGGGGGAAGCTGTAACTCTTTGAGATGAATTAACAGAACACAATGCAGTTTCACAGAAAGATTCTTTCCAGTATTTAACTAAAGATATTTCCTTTTTCACCATAGCCCTTTATGGGTTCCCAATTATCACTTTGCAAATTCCACAAGAACAGTCTTCGCGAAAGGCTTCTTGAGGGGGAAGCTGTAACTCTGTGAGATGAATTAACAGAACACAAATTAGTTTCTCAGAAAGCTTCTTTCCAGTTTTTAACGGAAGATATTTCATTTTCACCATAACACTCCACGGGCTTCCAAATTTCACTTTTCAAATTCCACAAGAACAGTCTTAGCGAAAGGCTTCTTGAGGGTAAAACTCTAACTCTGTGACATGAATTAACAGAACACAAAGCAGTTTCTCAGAAATCTTCTTTGCAGTTTTTAATTGAAGATATTTTCTTTTTCACCATAGCCGTCTAAGGGCTTCCAAATATCACTTTGCAAATTCCACAAGAACAATCTTAGCGAAAGCCTTCTTGAGGGGAAAACTGTAACTCTGTGGGATGGATTATCACAAAACAAAGTAGTTTCTCAGAAAGCTTCTTTCCAGTTTTAACAGAAGATATTTCCTTTATCACCACTGCCCAATATATGCTTCTAAATATCACTTTGGAAATTCCACAAGAACTGTCTTAGCGAAAGACTTCTTGAGGGGAAAGCTGTAACTCTGTGAGATGAATTAACAGAACACAGGACAGTTTCTTTAAAAGCTTCTTTCCAGTTTTTAACTGAAGATATTTCCTTTTTCACCATAGGCTTCTTTGGGCTTCCAAATATCACTTTGCAAATTTCACAAGAACAGTCTTAGTTAACGGCTTTTTTAGGAGAAAGCTGTAAGTCTGTGAGATGAATTAACACAACATGAAGCAGTTTTTCATAAAGCTTCTTTTCAGTTTTTATCTTAAGATAGTTCCTTTTTCACCATTGACCTCAATGGGCTTCCAAATATTACTTTGGAAATTCCACAAGAACAGTCTTAGCGAATGGCTTCTTGAGTGGAGAGCTGCAACTCTGTGAGATGAATTAACAAAACAAAAAACAGTTTCTCAGAAAGCTTCTTTTCAGTCTTTCACTGAAGATATTTCCTTTTTCACCTTAGCCCATATGGGACTCCAAATATGACTTTGCAAATTCCACAAGAAGAGTCTTAACGAAAGGCTTCTTGAGGGTGAATCTGTAACTCTGTGATATGAATTAATAGAACACAAAGCACTTTCTCAGAAAGCTTCTTTCCAGTTTTTAACTAAAGATATTTCCTTTTTCATCATAGCCCACTAAGGGCTCCCAAATATCACTTTGCAAATTCCACAAGACCAGTCTTAGTGAAAGGCTTCTTGAGGGGAAATCTGTAACTCTGTGAGACGAATTAGCAGAACACAAAAAACTTTACCAGAAAGCTTCTTATCAGTTTTTATATTAGGATACTTCCTTTTTCACCATAGCCCTGTTTGGGCTTCCAAATATCCCTTTGAAAATTCCACTAGAACAGTCTTAGCAAAAGACTTCTTGAGGGGAAAGCTGTAACTCTGTGATATGAATTAATAGAACACAAAGCAGTTTCTCAGAAAGCTTCTTTCCAGTTTTTAACTAAAGATATTTCCTTTTTCATCATAGCCCACTAAGGACTCCCAAATATCACTTTGCAAATTCCACAAGACCAGTCTTAGCGAAAGGCTTCTTGAGGGGAAAGCTGTAACTCTGTGAGACGAATTAGCAGAACACAAAAAACATTACCAGAAAGCTTCTTATCAGTTTTTATCTGAGGATACTTCCTTTTTCACCATAGCCCTCTTTGGGCTTTCAAATATCCCTTTGAAAATTCCACTAGAACAGTCTTAGCGAAAGACTTCTTGAGGGGAAAGCTGTAACTCCGTGAGATGAATTAACAGAACACAGAGCAGTTTCTCAGAAAGCTTCCTTTCAGGTTTTAACTGAAGATATTTTCTTTTACACCATAGCCCTCTATGGGCTTCCAAATATCACCTTGCAAATTCCAAAAGAACAGTCTTAGAGAAAGGCTTCTTGAGGGGAAAGCTGTAACTCTGTGAGATGAACTAACAGAACACAAAGCAGTTTTCAGAAAGCTTCTTTCCACTCTTTAACTGAAGATGTTTCCTTTTTCACCGTAGCTCTCTATGGGCTTCCAAATATCACTTTGTAAATTCCACAAGAAGAATCTTGGCCAAAGGCTTCTTGAGGGGGAAGCTGTAACTCTGTGAGATGAATTAACAGAACACAAACCAGTTGCTCAGAAAGCTTCCTTCCAGTTTTTAACGGAAGATATTTCCTTTTTCACCATAGCCCCCTATGGGCTTCCTATAATCTCTTTGCAAATTCTACAAGAATAGTCTCAGCGAAAGGCTTCTTAAGGGGAAAGCTGTAACTCTGTGAGGTGAATTAACAGAACACGAAGCAGTTTTTCAGAAAGCTTCTTTTCAGTTCTTATTTGAAGATATTTCCTTTTTCACATTTGGCCTCTTTGGGCATGCAAATATCACTTTGCAAATTCCACAAGAACCGTCTTAGGGAAAAGCTTCTTGAGGGGGAAGATGTAACTCTGTGAGATAAATTAACAGAACACAAAGCAGTTTCTCAGAAAGCTTCTTTTCAGTTTTTATCTTAGGATATTTCCTATTTCACCATAGCCCTCTATGGGCTTCCAAATAACACCTTGCAAATTCCGCAAGTACAGTCTTAGTTAACGGCTTCTTGAGGGGAAAGCTGTAACTCTGTGAGATGATTTAACATTACACAAAGCAGTTTCTCAGAAAGCTTCTTTCCAGTTTTTAACTGAAGATATTTCCTTTTTCACCATAGCCCTCTATGGTATTCCAAATATCACTTTGCAAATTTCATAAGAACAGTCTTAGTGAACGGCTTCTTCAGGGGAAAGCTGTAACTTTGTGAGATGAATTAACAGAAAACAGAGCAGTTTCTCAGAAAGCTTCTCTCCAGTTTTTAACGGAAGATATTTCATTTTCAACATAGCCCTCTGGAGCTTCCAAATATCACTTTGCAATATCCACAACAACAGTCTTAGCGAAAGGCTTTTTGAGGAGGAAGCTGTAATTCTTTGAGATGAATTAACAGAACACAAGGCAGATTCTCAAAAAGCCTCTTTCCAGATTTTATTGGAAGATATTTCCTTTTTCACCATAGCCCTCCATGGGCTTCCAAATATCACATTGCAAATTCCACAAGAACAGTCTTAGCGAAAGGCTTCTGAGTTGAAGGCTGTAACTCTGTGAGATGAACTAACAGAACAAAAAGCAGTTTCTCAGAAAGCTTCCTTCCAATTTTTTATCTTAGAATATTTCCTTTTTCACCATTTCCCTCTATGGGCTTCCAAATATCACTTTCAATTTCCACAATAACTGTCTTAGCGAATAGCTTCTTGAGGGGAAAGCTGTAACTATGTGAGATGAATTAACATTACACAAAGCAGTTTCTCAGAAAGTTTCTTTGCAGTTTTTAACTGAAGATATTTTCTTTTTCACCATACCCTCCACAGGCTTACAAATATCAATTTGCAAATTCCACAAGAACAGTCTTAGCGAAAGGCTTCTTGAGGGGAAAGCTGCAACTCTGTGAGATGAATTAACGGAACACAAAGCAGTTTCTCAGAAAGCTTCTTTCCAGTTTTTAACTGAAGATATTTCCTTTTTCACCATAACCCTCTATGGGCTTCGAATCATCACTTTGCAAATTTCAAAAGAACAGTCTTAGTTAACGGCTTCCTGAGGGGAAAGCTGTAACTATGTGAGATGAATTAACACAACACAAAGCAGTTTCTCTGAAAGATTCTTTCCAGTTTTTAACGGAAGATATTTCCTTTTTCACCATAGCCCTCTATGGGCTTTCAAATATCACATTGGAAATTCCACAACAACAGTGTTAGCGAATGGCTTCCTGAGTGGAGAGCTGTAAATCTGTGAGATGAATTAACAGAACACAAAGTAGTTTTCAGAAAGCTTCTTTTCAGTCTTTAACAGAAGATATATCTTTTTTCACGGTAGCACTCTATGGGCATACAAATATCATTTTTGAAATTCCACAAGAAGAATCTTATCGAAAGGCTTCTTGAGGGGTAAGCTGTAACTTTGTGAGATGAACTAGCACAACACAAAGCAGTTTCTCAGAAAGCTTCTTTCCACTTTTTAACGGAAGATATTTCCTGTTTCACCATAGCCCTTTATGGGCTTCCAAATATCACTTTTCAAATTCCACAAGAACAGTTTTAGGGAACGCCTTCTTGAGGGGAAAGCTGTAACTCTGTGAGATGAAATAACAGAACACAAAGCAGTTTCTCAGAAAGCTTCTTTTCAGTTTCTATCTTAGGATATTTCCTTTTTCACCATTGACTTCTATGGGCTTCCAAATATCACTTTGCAAATTCCACAAGAACAGTCTTAGCGAAAGGCTTCTTGAGGGGAAAGCTGCAACTCTGTGAGATGACTTAACCGAACACAAAGCAGTTTCTCAGAAAGCTTCTTTCCAGTTTTTAGCTGAAGATATTTCCTTTTTCACCATAACCCTCTATGGGCTTCGAATTATCACTTTGCAAATTTCAAAAGAACAGTCTTAGTTAACGACTTCCTGAGGGGTAAGCTGTAACTCTGTGAGATGAATTAACACAACACAAAGCAGTTTCTCTGAAAGATTCTTTCCAGTTTTTAACGGAAGATATTTCCTTTTTCATCAGAGCCATCTATGGGCTTCCAAATATCACTTTGAACATTCCACAAGAGCAGTCTTAGCGAAAGGCTACCTGAGGGGAAAGCTGTAACTCTGTGAGAAGAATTAACAGAACACCAAGCAGTTTCTCAGAAATATTCTTTCCAGTTTTTACCTTAGGATATTTCCTTTTTCACCATAGCCCTCTATGTGCTTTCAAATATCACATTGGAAATTCCACAACAACAGAGTTAGCGAATGGCTTCCTGAGTGGAGAGCTGTAAATCTGTGAGATGAATTAACAGAACACAAAGAAGTTTTCAGAAAGCTTCTTTTCAGTCTTTAACTGAAGATATATCTTTTTTCACGGTAGCACTCTATGGGCATACAAATATCACTTTTGAAATTCCACAAGAAGAATCTTATCGAAAGGCTTCTTGAGGGGTAACCTGTAACATTGTGAGATGAACTAGCACAACACAAAGCAGTTTCTCAGAAAGCTTCTTTCCACTTTTTAACGGAAGATATTTCCTGTTTCACCATAGCCCTTTATGGGCTTCCAAATATCACTTTGCAAATTCCACAAGAACAGTTTTAAGGAACGCCTTCTTGAGGGGAAAGCTGTAACTCTGTGAGATGAAATAACAGAACACAAAGCAGTTTCTCAGAAAGCTTCTTTTCAGTTTCTATCTTAGGATATTTCCTTTTTCAACATTGACTTCTATGGGCTTCCAAATATCACTTTGCAAATTCCACAAGAACAGTCTTAGCGAAAGGCTTATTTAGGGGAAAGTTGAAACTCTGTGAGATGAATTAAAAGAACACAAAGCAGTTTCTCAAAAACCTTCTTTAAATTTTTTATCTTAGGATATTTCCTTTTTCACTGTAGCCCTCTATGGGCTTCCAAATATCACTTTGCAAATTCCACAAGAACAGTCTTAGCGAAACGTTTCTTGTGGGGAAAGCTGTAACTCTGTGAGATGAATTAACGGAACACAAAGCAGTTTCTCAGAAAGCTTCATTTCAGGTTTTATCTTAAGATATTTCCTATTTCAACATAGCCCTCTATGGGCTTCCAAATAACACCATACAAATTCAGCAAGAACAGTCTTAGTTAACAGCTTCCTGAGGGGAAAGCTGTAAGTCTGTGAGATGAATTAACAGTACACAAAGCAGTTTCTCAGAAAGCTTTCCAGTTTTTAACGGAAGATATTTCATTTTCACCATTGCCCTTTGTGAGCTTCCAAATATCATTTTGCAAATTCCACAACAACAGTCTTAGCGAAAAACTTCTTGAGGGGAAAGCTGTAACTATGTGAGATGAATTAACAGAACACAAGGCAGTTTCTCAGAAAACTTCTTTCTAGTTTTTATTGGAAGATATTTCCTTTTTCACCATAGCCCTCCATGGGTTTCCAAATATCACTTTGCAAAATCCACAAGAACAATCTTAGCGAAAGGCTTCTTGGGGGGAAGGCTGTAACTCTGTGAGATGAATAAACAGAACAAAAAACAGTTTCTCAGAAAGCTTCTTTCCAGTTTTTATCTTAGGATATTTCCTTTCTCACCATAGCCCTCTATGGACTTCCAAATATCACTTTGAAAATTCCACAATATCTGTCTTAGCGAAATGCTTCTTGAGGGGAAAGCTGTAACTCTGTGCGATGAATTTACAGAACAGAAAGCAGTTTCTCAGAATTCTTCTTTTCTGTTTTTATCTAAGGATATTTCCTTTTTAGTCATAGCCCTCTATGGGCTTTGAAATATCACTTTTCAAATTCCACAAGAAGAGTCTTAGCGAAAGGCTTCTTGTGGGGAATGCTGTAACTCTGTGAGATGAATTAACAGAGCACAAAGCAGTTTCTCAGAAAACTTCTTTCCTGTCTTTAACTGAAGATATTTCCTTTTTCAACATAGCCCTCTATGGGCTTCCAAATATCACTTTGCATTTCCACAAGAAGAATCTTGGCCAAAGGCTTCTTGACGGGGAAGCTGTAACTCTGTGAGATGAATTAACAGAAAAAAAAGCAGTTTCTCAGACAGCTTCTTTAAAGTTTTTAACTAAAGATATTTCCTTTTCCACCATAGCCCTCTATGGGCTTCCATATATCACCTTGGAAACTCCAAAAAAACAGTCTTAGCGAATGGCTTCTTGAGGTGAGAGCTGTAATACTGTGAAATGAGTTAAGAGAACACAAAGCAGTTTTCAGAAAGCTTTTTTTCAGACTTTAACTGAAGATTATTCCTTTTTCACCATAGCCATCTATAAGCTTCCAAATATCACTTTGCAAATTCCATAAGAATAATCTTAGTGAAAGGCTTCTTGAGGGGGAAGCTGTAACTCCGTGAGATGAATTATCAGACCACAAAACAGTTTCTCAGACAGCTTCTTTCCAGTTTTTAACTAAAGATATTTCCTTTTTCACCATAGCCCTCTATGGGCTTCCAATTATCACTTTGCAGATTACACAAGAACAGTCTTAGTGAAAGGATCCTTGAGGTTAAAGCGGTAACTCTGTGAGATGAATTAACAGAACACAAAGAAGTTTCTCAGAAAGCTTCTTTTCAGTTTTTATCTTAGGATATTTCCTTTTTCACAATATCCCTCCATGGGCTCCCAAATATCACTTTGCAAAATCCACAAGAACAGTCTTAGCTAAAGGCTTCATGGGGGGAACGCTGTAACTCTGTGAGATGAATCAACAGAACACAAAACTGTTTCTCAGAAAACTTCTTTCCAGTTTTTATCTTAGGATATTTCCTTTTTCACCATAGCCCTCTATGGGCTTCCAAATATCACTTTCCAAATTCAACAAGATCTGTCTTAGCGAAAGGTTTCCTGAGGGGAAAGCTGTAATTCTGTGAGATGAATTTACAGAACACAAAGCAGTCTCTCAGAAAGCGTCTTTTCTTTTTTTATCTCAGGATATTTTCTTTTCCCCTTAGCCCTATATGGGCTTCGAAATATCACTTTTCAAATTCCACAAGAACAGTCTTAGTGAAAGGCTTCTTGAGGGGAATGCTGTAACTCTGTGAAATGAATTAACAGAACACAAAGCAGTTTCTCAGAAAACTTCTTTCCAGTCTTTAACTGAAGATATTTCCTTTTTCACCATACCCCTCTAAGGACTTCCAAATATTACATTGCAAATCCACAAGAAGTATCTTAGCGAAAGGCTTCTGGAGGTGGAAGCTGTAACTCTGTGAGATGATTTAACAGAACACAAAGCAGTTTCTCAGAAAGCTTCTTTCCAGTTTTTAACTAAAGGTATTTCCTTTTTCACCATAGCCCTCTATGGGCTTCCAAATATCACTTTGCAAATTCCACAAGAACAGTGATAGTGAAAGTCTTCTTGAGGGGAAAGTTGAAACTCTGTGAGATGAATTTACAGAACAGAAAGCATTTTCTCAGAAAGTTTGTTTTCTGTTTTTATCCTAGGATATTTCCTTTTTCACCATGGCCCTCTATGGGCTTCCAAATATCACTTTGCAAATTCCAAAGAACAGTCTTAGCGAAACGATTCTTGAGGGGAATGCGGTAACTCTGTGAGACGAATTAACAGAACACAAAGTAGTTTCTCAGAAAATTTCTTTCCACTTTTTAACGGAAGATATTTCATTTTCAACATAGCCCTCTGGAGCTTCCAAATATCACTTTGCAAATTCCACAAGAACAGTCTTAGCGAAAGGCTTATTTAGGGGAAAGCTGTAACTCTGTGAGATGAATTAACAGAACACAAAGCAGTTTCTCAGAAAGCTTTTTTCCAGTTTTTAACTGAAGATATTTCCTTTTTCAACTTAGCCGTCTATGGGCTTCCAAATATCACTTTGCAAATTTCACAAGAGCAGTCTTAGTTAATGACTTCTTGAGGGGAAAGTTGTAACTCTGTGAGATGAATTAACAGAACACAAAACAGTTTCTCAGAAACCTTTCCAGCTTTTATTTGAAGATATTTCCTTTTTCGCCATAGCCCTCTATGGGTTTCCAAATATCACTTTGCAAATTCCACAAGAACAGTCTTAGCCGAAGACTTCTTAAGGGGAAAGCTGTAACTCTGTGAGATGAATTAAAAGAACACAAAGCAGTTTCTCAGAAAGTTTCTTTTCAGTTTTTATCTTATGATATTTCCTTTATCAAGATATCCCTCTATGGGCTTCCAAATACCACTTTGCAAATTCCACAAGAACAGTCTTAGCGAAGGGCTACTGAGGTGAAGGTTGTAACTCTGTGAGATGCATTAACAGAACAGAAAGCAGTTACTCAGAAATCTTGCTTCCAGTTTTTAACTGAAGGTGTTTCCTTTTTCACCATTGCCCTCTAAGGGTTTCCAAATATCACTTTGTAATTTCCACAAGAACAGCCTTAGCAAAAGGCTTCTTTAGGGGAAAGCTGTAACTCTGTGAGATGAATTAAGAGAACACAAAGCAGATTCTCAGAAAGCTTCTTTTCAGTTTTTAACTAAGGATATTTCATTTTTCACCATAGCCCTCAAAGGGCTTCCAAATATCACTTTGCAAATTCCACAAGAACAGTCTTAGCGAATGGCTTCTTGAGGGGAAAGCTGTAACTCTGTGAAACGAATTACCAGAACACAAAGCAGTTTCTCAGAAAGCTTCTTTTCAGTTTTTATCTTAGGATATTTTATTTTTCACCATAGTCCTCTATGTTCTTCCAAATATCAATTTGAAAATTCCACAAAAACAGTCTTAGTGAAAGGCTTCCTGAGGAGAAAACTGTAACTCTGTGAGATTAATTAACAGAACACAAAGCAGTTTCTCAGAAAGCTTCTTTCCAGTTTTTAATTGAAGACATTTCCTTTTTCAACATAGCCCTCTATGGGCTTCCAAATATCACTTTGCAAATTTCAGAAGAACACTCTTAGCGAAAGGCATCTTGAGTGGAAAGCTGCATCTGTGTGAGATGAATTAACAGAACACAATCCAGTTCCTCAGAAAGCTTCTTTTCAGTTTTTATCTTAGGACTTTACTTTTCACCACAGACCTCTCTGGGCCGCCAAATACCACTTTGCAAATTTCACAAGAACAGCCTTAGCGAAGGGCTTCTTGAGGGGAAAGCTGTAAGGTCTGTGAGATGAATTAACGGAACACAAAGTAGTTTCTCAGAAATCTTGTATGCAGTTTTTAACTGAAGATATTTCCTTTTTCACCATAGCCCTCTATGGACTTCCAAACATCACTTTCAAAATTCCACAAGAACAGTCTACGCGAAAGGCTTCCTGAGGGGAAAGCTGTAACTCTGTGAGATGAATTAACAGAACACAAAGCAGTTTCTCAGAAAGCTTCTTTCCAGTTTTTAACTGAAGGTATTTATTTTTTCACCCTAGCCCACTATGGGCTTCCAAATATCACTTTGCAAATTCCACAAGAAGTATCTTAGAGAAAAACTTCTTGAGTTGGAAGGTGTAATTCCGTGAGATGAATTAACAGAACACAAAGCAGTTTCTCAGAAAGCTTCTTTCCAGTTTTTAACTGAAGATATTTCCTTTTTCACCGTAGCCCCCTGTGGACTTCCAAATATCACTTTCGAAATTCCACAAGAACAGCCTTAGTGAAGGCTTCTTGAAGGGAAAGCTGTAATTCTTTGAGATGAATTAACAGAACACAAAGCAGTTTCTCAGAAAGCTTCTTTCCAGTTTTTAACGGAAGATATTTCCTTTTTCACCGTGGCCCCCTGTGGACTTCCAAATATCAGTTTCTAATTTCTACAAGAACAGTCTTAGCATAAGGCTTATTGAGGGGAAAGCTGCAACTCTTTGAGATGAATTAAAAAAAAAAAACAAAGCAGTTTCTCAGAAACCTTCTTTTCAGTTTTTAACGGGAGATATTTCCTTTTTCACCATAGCCCTCTATGGGCTTCCAAATATCACTTTGCAAATTCTACAAGAACAGTCTTAACGAAAGGCTTCTTGAAGGGAACGCTGTAACTCTGTGAGATGAATTAACAGAACACAAAGTAGTTTCTCAGAAAGCTACTTTCAAGTTTGTAATTAAAGATATTTCCTTTTTAACCGTAGCCCTCTATGGGCTTCCAAATATTACGTTCCAAATGCACAAGAAGAGCCTTAGCGAAAGGCTTCTTGAAGGGAAAGCTGTAACTCGGTGAGATGAATTAAAAAAACACAAAGGAGTTTCTCAGAAAGCTTCTTTCCAGTTTTTAAGGGAAGATATTTCCTTTTTCACCATAGCCCTCTATGGGCTTCCAAATATCACTTTGCAAATTCCACAAGAACAGTTTTAGCAAAAGGCTTCTTGAGGGGAAAGCTGTAACTCTGTGAGATGAATTAACAGAACACAAAGGTGTTTCTCAGAAAGCTTCTTTCCAGTTTTTAATGGAAGATATTTCCTTTTCACCATATCCCTCTATGGGCTTCCAAATATCACTTTGGAAATTCCACAAGAACAGTTTTAGCGAAAGGCTTCTTGAGGGGAAAGCTGAAAGTCTGTGAGATGAATTTACAGAACACAAAGGTGTTTCTCAGAAAGCTTCTTTCCAGTTTTTAATGGAAGATATTTCCTTTTCACCATATCCCTCTATGGGCTTCCAAATATCACTTTGGAAATTCCACAAGAACAGTCTTAGCGAAAGGCTTCTTGAGGGGAAAGCAGTAACTCTGAGATGAAATAAGAAAGCACAAAACAGTTTCTCCGATAGCTTCATTCCAGTTTCTCACGGAACATACTTCCTTTTTCAGCAAAGCGCTCTATGGGCTTACAAATATCACTTTCCGGATTCCACAAGACAGCCTTAGCGACAGGCTTCTTGAAGGGAAAGCTGTAATTCCGTGAGTCGAATTAAGGGAAGACAAAGCAGTTTCTCAGACAGCTTCTTTCCAGTTTTTCACTGAAGATATTTCCTTTTTCACCCTAGACCACTTTGGGCTTCGAAATATCACTTTTCAAATTCCAGAAAAACAGTCTTAGCGAAAGGCTTCTTGAAGGGAAAGCAGTAACTCGGTGAGATGAATTAACAGAACACAAAGCAGTTTCTCACAAAGCTTCTTTGGAATTTTTAACAGAAGATATTTCCTTTTTCACCGTAGCCCTCTAAGGGCTTCCAAATATCACTTTGCAAGTTCCACAAGAACAGCCTTAGCGAAAGGCTTCTGGAGGGGAAAGCTCTAACTCTGTGAGATGAATTAACAGAACTCAAGGCAGTTTCTCAGAAAGATTCTTTGCAGTTTTTAACCTAAAATATTTCCTTTTTCACCTTAGCCCTCTATGGACTTCCAAATATCACTTTCCAAATTCCACAAGAACAGTCTTAGCCAAAGGCTTCTTGAGGGGAAAGCAATAACTCTGAGATGAATGTACAGAACACAAAACACTTTCTCAGAAAGCTTCTTTACACTTTTTAACGGAAGATATTTCCTTTTTCTGCATAGCTCTCTATGGGCTTACAAATATCACTTTGAAAATTCCACAAGAACAGTTCTAGAGAAAAGCTTCTTGACGGGAAAGCAGTAACTCTCTAAGATGAATTAACAGAAGACAAAGCAGTTTCTGAGAAAACTTCTTTCCAGTTTTTAACTGAAAGTATTTCCTTTTTCACCGTAGCCCTCTATGGGCTTCCAAATATCACTTTCCAAATTCCACAAGAACAGCCTTACCGAAAGGCTTCTTGAAGGGAAAGCTGTAACTCTGTGAGGTGAATTAACAGAACACAAAGCAGTTTCTCAGAAAGATTCCTTCCAGTTTTTAACTAAAGATATGTCCTTTTTCACCATCGTTCTCTATGGGTTTCCACATGTTACTTCGAAAGTTCCACCAGAACAGCCTTAGCGAAAGGCTTCTTGAGGGGAAATCTGTAACTATGTGAGGTGAACTAACAGAACACAAAGCAGTTTCTCACAAAGCTTCTTTCCAGTTTTTATCTTAGGATATTTCCTTTTTCACCATAGCCCACTATGTGCTTCCAAATATCACTTTGCAAATTCCACAAGAACAGTCTTAGCGAAAGGCTACCTGAGGGGAAAGCAATAACTCTAAGATGAATTAACAGAACACAAAACAGTTTCTCAGAAAGTATCTTTCCAGTTTTTAACGCAAGATATTACCTTTTTCAGCATAGCCCTCTATGGGTTTCCAAATATCACTTAGCAAATTCCACAAGAACAGGTTTAGCAAAAGGGTTCTTGAGGGGAAAGCTGTACGTCTGTGAAATGAATTAACAGAACACATAGAAGTTTCTCAGAAAGATTCTTTTCAGTTTATATCTCAGGATATTTCCTTTTTACCATAGACATCCATGGGCTTTCAAATATCACTTTGCAAATTCAACAAGCCAGTCTTAGCGAAAGGCTTCTTGAGGGGAAAGCTGTAACTCTGTGAGATGAATTAACAGAACACAAAGCAGATTCTCAGAAACCTTCTTTCCAGTTTTTAACGGAAGATATTTCCTTTTTCACCAAAGCCCTCTATGGGCTTCCAAATATCACTTTGCAAATTCCACAAGAACAGTCTTTGCGAAAGGCTTCTTGAGGGGAAACCTGTAACTCTGTGACATGAATTAACAGAACACAAACAGTTTCTCAGAAGGTTTCTTTTCTATTTTTATCTTAGGATATTTCCTTTGCCACACTAGACATCTATAGGCTTACAAATATTACTTTGAAAATTCCACAAGAACAGTCTTAGCGAAAGTCCTCTGGAGGGGAAGGCTGTAATTCTGGGAGATGAATTAACAGAACACAAAGCAGTTCTTCAGAAAGCTTCTTTTCAGTTTTTAACTGAAGATATTTCGTTTTTCACCGTAGCCTTCTATGGGCTCCAAAATATCAATTTTCAGTTTCCACAACAACAGCCTTAGCTAAAGTTCTCTTGAGGGGAAAGCTGTAACTCTCTGACATGAATTAACAGAACACAAGGCAGTTTCTCAGAAAGCTTCTTTTCAGTTTTTATCTTAGGCTATTTCCTTTTTCACCATAGCTTTCTATGGGCTTCCAAAGATCACGCTGCAGATTCCACAAGAACAGTCTTAGCGAAAGGCTTCTTTAGGGGAAAGCTGTAACTTTTTGAGATGAATTAACAAAACACAAAGCAGTTTCTCAGAAAGCTTCTTTCCAGTTTTTAACTGAAGATATTACCTTTTTCACCATATCCCTCTATGGGCTTCCAAATATCACTTTACAAATTCCACAAGAATAGTCTTAGCGAAAGGCTTCTTGAGGGGTAAGCTGTAACTCTGTGAGATGAATTAACAGAACACAAAGCAGTTCCTCAGAAAGCTTCTTTCCAGTTTTTAACTGAAGATATTTCTTTTTCACCATAGACCTTTATGGGCTTCCAAATATTACTTTCCAAATCCCACAGAACTGTCGTAGCGAACGGCCTCTTGAGGGGAAAGGTGTAACTCGGTGAGATATATTTACAGTACACACGGCAGTTTCTCACAATGTTTCTTTCCAGTTTTTAACGGAAGATATTTCCTTTTTCACCATTGCCCTCTATGGGCTTCCAAATATCACTTTGCAAATTTCACAAGAATAGTCTCAATGAACGAATTCTTGAGGAGAAAGCTGTAACTCTGTCAGATGAACTAACAGAACACAAAACAGTTTCTCAGAAAGCTGCTTTTCGGTTTTTATCTTAGGATATTTCCATTTTCATCATAGCCCTCTATGGACTTCCAAATATCACTTTGCAAATTCCACAAGAACAGTCTTTGCCGAAGGGATCTTGAGGAAAAGCTGTAACTCTGTGTGATGAATTAACAGAACACAAAGCAGTTTCTCAGAAAGCTTCTTTTAAGTTTTTAACTGAAGTTATTTCCTTTTTCACCATTGCTCTCTATGGGCTTCCAAATATCACTTTGCAAATTACACAACAACAGCCTTAGCGAAAGGCTTCTTGAGGGTAAAGCTGTAACTTTGTGAGTTGAATTTTCAAAATACAAAGCAGTTTCTCAGAAAGCTTCTTTTTAGTTTTTATCTTAGGGTATTTCCTTTTTCACCACAGCCCTGCATCGGCTTCCAAATATCCCTTTGCAAATTACTCAAGAACAGTCTTAGCGAAAGACTTCTTGAGGGGAAAGCTGTAACTCTGTGAGATGAGCCAACAGAACACAAAGCAGTTTCGCAGAAAGCTTGATTCCGGTTTTCATCTTAGTATATTTCCATTTTCACCATAACCCTCTAAGGGCTTCCAAATATCACTTTGCAAATTCCAACAGAACAGTCTTAGCGAAAGGCTTCTTAAGGGGAAAAATGTAACTCCTTGAGATGAATTAACAGAACACAAAGCAGTTTCTCAGAAAGCTTCTTCCCAGTTTTTAACGGAAGATATTTCCTTTTTCACTAAAGCCTTCTATGGACTTCCAAATATCACTTTTCAAATTCCACAAGAACAGTCTTAGCGAAAGGCTTCTTGAGGGGAAATCTGTAACTCTGTGAGATGAGTTAACAAAACACAAAGAAGTTTCTCAGAAAGCTTCTTTCCAGTTTTTAACGGAAGATATTTCGTTTTTCACCATGAACACCTATGGGCTTACAAATATCAATTTGTAAATTCCACAAGAACAGTCTTAGCGACAGGCTTCTTGAGGGAAAAGCTGTAACTCTGTGAGATGAATTAACAGAACACAAAACAGTTTCACAGAAAGCTTCTTTCCAGTTTTTAACTGGAGATATTTCCTTTCTCACCGTAGCGCTCTATGCACTTCCAAATATCACTTTGCAAATCCCACAAGAACTGTCTTAGCGAAATATTTCCTTTGGGAAAAGTTGAAATTCTGTCCGATGTATTAACAGAACACACGGCAGTTTCTCAGAAAGCTTCTTTCCAGTTTTAAACGGAAGTTATTTCCATTTTCACCATAGCCCTCTATGGGCTTCCAAATATCACTTTGCAAATTTCATAAGAACAGTCTTAGTGAACGACTTCCTGAGGTGTTAGCTGTAACTCTGTGAGATGAACTAACAGAACACAGAGCAGTTTCTCAGAAAGCTTCTTTTCTGTTTTTATCATAGGATATTTCCATTTTCACCACAGCCCTCTAAGGGCTTCCAAATATCACTTTGCAAATTCCACAAGAACAGACTTAGCGAAAGGCTTCTTGAGGGGAAAGCTGTAATAATTTGAGATGAATTAACAGAACACAAAGCAGTTTCTCAGGAAGCTTCCTTTCAGAATTTAACTGAAGATATTTCCTTTTTCACCATAGCCCTCTAGGGGTTCCAAATATCACTTTGCAAATTTCACAACAACAGCTTTAGTGAAAGGCTTATTGAGGGGAAAGCTGTAACTCTGTGAGTTGAATTAACAGATCACAGGTCAGTTTCTCAGAAAGCTTCTTTTCAGTTTTTATCTTAGGCTATTTTCTTTTTCACCATAGCCCTCAAGGGGCTTCCAAATATCACTTTGGAAATTCCACAAGAACAGTCTTAGTGAACGCCTTCTTCAGGGGAAGCTGTAACTCTGTGAGATGAATTAACAGAACACAAATCAGTTTCTCATAAAGCTTCTATTCTGATATAATGGAAGATATTCCTTTTTCACCGTACCCCTCTATGGGCTTCAAATTTCACTTTGCAAAATCCACAAGAACATTCTTAGCGAAAGGCTTTTTGAGGGTAAAGCTGTAACTCTGTAAGATGTATTAACAGAACACTAAGCAGTTTCTGAGAAAGCTTCTTTTCAGTTTTTATCTTAGGATATTTCCTTTCTCACCGTAGCCCTCTATGGGCTTCCAAATATCACTTTGCAAATTTCACAAGAACAGTCTTAGCGAACTGCTTCTTGAGGGGAAAGCTGTAACTCTGTGAGATGAATTAACAGAACACAAAGCAGTTTCTCATAAAGCTTCTTTCCAGTTTTTAACTGTAGATATTTTCTTTTTAACCATAGCCCTCTATGGGCTTCCAAATATCCCTTTACATATTCCACAGGAAAAGTCTTAGCGAAAGGCTTCTTGAGGGGAAAGCTGTAACTCTGTGAGATGAATTAACGGAACACAAAGCAGTTTCTCAGAAAGCTTATTATCAGTTTTTAACTGAAGATATTTAATTTTTCACCAAAGCCCCCTGTGGGCTTCCAAATATCACTTTCCAAATCCCACAAGAACAGTCGTAGCCAAAGACTTCTTTTGGGGAAAGCTGTAACTTGGTGAGATGTATTAGCAGAACACACGGCAGTTTCTCAGAAAGCTTCTCTCCAGATTTTAACGGAAGATATTTCCTTTTACACCATAGCCCTCTATCGGCTTCCAAATATCACTTTTCAAATTTCACACAAACAGTCTTAGTGAACGACTTCTTGAAGGGAAAGCTGTAACTCTGTGAGGTGAACTAACAGAACACAAAGAAGTTTTCAGAAAGCTTTTTTTCGATTTTCATCTTAGGATATTTCTATTTTAACCATAGCCTTCTATGGTCTTCCAAATATCACTTTGCATATTCCACAAGAACAGTCTTAGGGAAAGGCTTCTTCAGGGGAAAGCTGTAACCCTTTGAGATGAATTAACAGAACACAAAGTAGTTTCTCAGAAAGCTTCTTTCCAGTTTTTAACTGAAGATATTTCCTTTTTCACCACAGCCCTGCATGGGCTCCCAATATCACTTTGCAAATTCCACAAAAACAGCCTTAGCTTAAGGCTTCTTGACGGGAAAGCTGTAATTCTGTGAGTTGAATTAACAGAACACAAAGTAGTTTCTCAGACATCTTCTCTTCAGATTTTACCTTAAGCTATTTCATTTTTCACCACAGCCCTATCTCGGCTTCCAACTATCACTTTGCATATTCCACAAGAACAGTCTTAGTGAAAGGCTTCTTGAGAAGAAAGCTGTAACTCTGTGAGATGAATTAACAGAACACAAAGCAGTTTCTCAGAAAGGTTCTTTACAGTTTTTATTTTAGGTAATTTCCTTTTTCACCATAGCCCTCTATGGGCTTCCAAATATCAGTTACCAAATTACAAAAGAACAGCCTTAGCGAAAGGCTTCTTGAAGGGAAACCTATAACTCTGTGAGATGAGTTAACAGAATACAAAGCAGTTTCTCAGAAAGCTTCTTTCCAGTTTTTCCGGAAGATATTTCCTTTTTCACCAGAGCCCTCTATGGGCTTCCAAATATCACTTTGCAAATTCCACAAGAAGTGCCTTAGATAAAGGCTTCCTGAAGGGAAAGATGTAACACTGTGAGATGAATAAACAGAACACAAAGCAGTTTCTCCGAATGTTTCTTTTCAGTTTTAAACTTAGGATATTTCCTTTTTCACCATAGCCCTCTATGGACTTCTAAATATCACTTTGCAAATTCCACAAAAACAGTCTTAGCGAAATTCTTCTTGAGGGGAAATCTGTAACTCAGTGAGATGAATTAACAGAACACGAAGCAGTTTCTCAGAAAGCTTCTTTCCAGTTTTTAACGGAAGATATTTCCTTTTTCACCGTAGCCCTCTATGGGCATCCAAATATCACTTTACAAATTCCACAAGAACAGCCTTAGCGAAAGGCTTTTTGAAGGGAAAGCTGTAACTCTGTGAGATGAATTAACAGAACACAAAGCAGTTTCTCAGAAAGCTTCTTTCCAGTGTTTTATGGAAGATATTTTCTTTTTCACCACAGCCCTCTATTTGCTTCCAAATATCACTTTGCCAATTCCAAAAGAACAGCCTTAGCGAAAGGCTTCTTGAAGGGAAAGCTGGAAGTCTGTGAGATGAATTAACAGAACGAAAAGCGGTTTCTCAGAAAGCTTCTTTCCAATTTTTAACGGAAGATATTTCCTTTTTCACCATAGCCGTCTAGGGTCTTCAAAATATTTCTTTGAAAATTCCACAAGAACAGTCTTTGCGGAAGGCTTCTTGAAGGGAAAGTTGTAACTCTGTGAGATGAATTAACAGAACACAAAGCATTTTGTCAGAAAGCTTCTTTCCATTTTTTAACTGAAGATATTTATTTTTCACCATAGTCACTCTATGGGCTTCTAAATATCACTTTGCCAATTCCACAGGAACAGCCTTAGAGAAAGGCTTCTTGAGGGGAAACGTGTAACTCTGTGAGATGATTTAATAGAACACAAAGCAGTCTCTCAGAAAGCTTCTTTCCAGTTTTTAACGGAAGCTATTTCCTTTTTCACCATAGCCCTATATGGGCTTCCAAATATCACTTTCCAAATTCCACAAGAACAGTCTTAGCGAAAGGGTTCTTGAGGAGAAAGCTGTAATTCTGTGAGATGATTTAATAGAACACAAAGCAGTTTCTCAGAAAGCTTCTTTCCAGTTTTTAACGGAAGCTATTTCCTTTTTCACCATAGCCCTATATGGGCTTCCAAATATCACTTTCCAAATTCCACAAGAACAGTCGTAGCGAAAGGCTTCTTGAGGGGAAAGCTGTAGCTCTGTGAGATTAATTAACAGAACACAAAGCAGTTTCTCAGAAAGCTTCTTTCCAGTTTTTAACGGACGATATTTCCTTTTTCACAATAGCCGTCTATGGGCTTCCAAATATCACTTTGCAAATTCTAGAAGAACAGTCTTAGGGAAAGGTTTCTGTAGGGGAAAGCTGTAACTCTGTGAGATGAATTTACAGAACACAAAGCAATTTCTAAGAAAACTTCTTTCCAGTTTTTAACGGAAGATATTTCCTTTTTCACCATAGCTCTCTATGGGATTCCAAATATCACTTTGCAGATTCCCATAGAACAGTCTGAGCCAACAGCTTCTTGAGGGAAAAGCTGTAACTTGGAGAGATGTATTAACAGAACACAAAGCAGTTTCTCTGAAAGCTTCTTTCCGGTTTTTTACGGAGGATATTTCCTTTTTCACCATAGACCTGTATGGTCTTCCATATATGACTTTGCAAAATCCACAAGAACAGTCTTAGCAAAAGGCTTCTTCCTGGGAAAACAGTAACTCTATGAGATGAATTAACAGTACACAGAGCAGTTTCTCAGAAAGCTTCTTTCCAGTTTTAAGCGGAAGATATTTCCTTTTTCGCCATAGCCCTCTATGGGCTTCCAAATATCACTTTGAAAATTCCAGAAGAACAGTCTTATCGAAAGGCTTCTTGAGAGGAAAGCAGTAACTCAGTGAGATGAATTAACAGAAAACAAAGCAGTTTCTCAGAAAGCATCTTTCCAGTTTTTAACGGAAGATATTTCCTTTTTCACCGAAGCCCTCTATGGGCTTCCAAATATCAGTTTGCAAATTCCACCAGAACAGTCTTAGCGAAAGGCTTCTTGAGGGGAAAGCAGTAACTCTGTGACATGAATTAGCAGAACACAAAATAGTTTCTCAGAAACTTTCTTTCCAGTATTTAACGGAAGATATTTACTTTTACACCGTAGCCCTCTATGGGCTTCCAAATATCACTTTGCCAATTCCACAAGAACAGTCTTTGCGAAAGGCTTCTTGAGGGGAAATCTGCAACTCTGCGAGATGAATTACCAGAACACAAAGCAGTTTCTCAGAAAGCTTCTTTCCGGTTTTGAACGGAAAATATTTCCTTTTTCGCCATAGTCCTCTATGGACTTCCAAATATCTCTTTGCAAATTCCACAAGAACAGTCTTAGCTAAAGGCTTCTTGAGGGGAAAGCTGTAACTCTGTGAGATGAATTAACAGAACACAAAGCAGTTTCTCAGACAGTTTCTTTCCGCTTTTTAACTGAAAATATTCCTTTTTTACCATAGACCTCTATCGGCTTCCAAATATCACTTTTCCAATTCCACAGGAACAGTCTTAGCAAAACTCTTCTTGAGGGGAAAGCTGTAACTCTGTGAGATGAATTAAAACAACACAAAGCAGTTTCTCAGACAGCTTCTTTCCAGTTTTTAACTGAAGATATTTCCTTTTTCACCAAAGCCCTCTATGGGCTTCCAAATATCACTTTGCAAATTCCACAAGAACAGCCTTAGCGAAAGGCTTCTTGAAGGGAAAGCTGTAACTCAGAAAACTTCTTTCCCGTTTTTAATGGAAGATATTTCCTTTTTCACCATAGCCCTCTATGGGCTTCCGAAAATCACTTTGCAAATTCCTCAAGAACAGCCTTAGCGAAAGGCTTCTTAAGGGGAAAGCTGTAACTCTGTGAGACGAAATAACAGAACACAAAGCAGTTTCTCAGACAGCTTCTTTCCTGTTTTTAACTGAAGATATTTCCTTTTTCACCATAGCCCTCGCTGGGCTTCCAAATATCACTTTGCAAATTCCACAAGAACAGCCTTAGCGAAAGGCTTCTTGAAGGGACAGCTGTAACTCTGCGAGATGAATTAACAGAACACAAAGCAATTTCTCAGAATGCTTCTTTCCATTTTTTAACGGAATATTTTTCCTTTTTCACTACAGCCCTCTATGGGGTCCCAAATATCACTTTGCAAATTCCACAAGAGCAGTCTTAGGGAAAGTCTTCTTGAGGGGAAAGCTGTAACACTGTGACATGAATTAACAGAAAACAAAGCAGTTTCTCAGAAAGCTTCTTTGCAGTTTTTAACGGAAGATATTTCCTTTTTCACCATCGTCCTCTAAGGGCTTACAAATATCACTTTGGAAATTCCACCAAAACAGTCTTAGCGAAAGGCTTCTTGATGGGAAAGCTGTAATTCTATGAGATGAATTAATAGAAAACAAAGCAGTTTCTCAGAAAACTTCTTTCCAGTTTTTAACTGAAGATAATTCCTTTTTCACCATAGTACTTTAAGGGCTTCCGAATATCTCTTTGCAAATTCCGCAAGAACAGCCTTAGCGAAAAGCTTCTTGAGGGGTAAGCTGTAACTCTGTGAGATGAATTAACAGAACACAAAGCAGTTTCTCACACAGCTTCTCTCCTGTTTTTAACGGAAGATATTTTCTTTTTCACCATAGCCCTCTATGGGCTTCCAAGTATCATTTTCCAAATTCCACAAGAACAGCCTTAGCGAAAGCCTTCTTGAAGAGAAAGCTGTAACTCTATGAGATGAATTAACAGAACACAAAGTAGTTTCTCAGAAAGCTTCTTTAAAGTTTTTAACGGAAGATATTTCTTTTTCACCATAGCCCTCTAGGGGCTTCCACATATCACTTTGCAAATTTCACAACAAAAGACTTAGTGAAAGGCTTCTTGAGGGGAAAGCTGTAACTCTGTGAGATGAATTAACAGAGCACAAAGCAGTTTCTCAGAATGCTTCTTTTAAGGTTTTATCTTAGGATATTTCCTTTTTCACCATAGTCCTATCAGGTCTTCCAAATATCACTTTGCAAATTCCACAAGAACAGTCTTACCACGCGACTTCATGAGGGGAAAGCTGTAACTCTGTGAGTAGAATTAAGAGAACACAAAACTGTTTCTCAGTAAGTTTCTTTACAGTTTCTAAAGGAAGATATTTCCTTTTTCACCATAGCCCTCTAGGGGCTTCCAAATATCACTTTCCAAATTCCACAAGAACAATCTTAGCGAAAGGCTTCTTGAAGGGAAAGCTGTAACTCTGTGAGATGAATTAAGAGAACACAAACAATTTCTAAGAAAGCTTCTTTCCAGTTTTTTACGAAAGATATTTTCTTTTTCACCTTAGCCCTCTATGGGCTTCCAAATATCTCTTTGCAAATTCCACAAATACAGTCTTAGCAAAAGCCTACTTGAGGGGAAAGCTGTAACCCTGTGGGTTGAATTAACAGAACACAAAGCAGTTTTTCACAAAGCTTCCTTCCAGTTTTTAACGGAAGATAATTCCTTTTTCACCATAGCCCTCTATGTGCTCCCAAATATCACTTTGCACATTCCAAAATAACAGTCTTAGCGAAAGTCTTTTGGAGGCAAAAGCTGTAACTCTCTGACATGAATTAACAGAACACAAAGCAGTTTTCCAGAAAGCTTCCTTACAGTTTTTAACAGAAGATATTTCCTTTTTCACCATAGCCCTCTGTGGGCTTCAAAATATCACTTTCTAAATTCCACAAGAACAGCCTTAGCAAAAGGCTGCTTGAAGGGATAGCTGTATCTCTGTGAGATGAATTAACAGAACACAAAATAGTTTCTCAGAAACCTTCTTTCCAGTTTTTAACGGAAGATATTTCCTTTTTCACCATAGCCCTCTATGTGCTAACAAATATCACTTTGCAAATTCCACAAGAACAGTCTTAGTGAAAGGCTTCTTGAGGGGAAAGCTGTAACTCCGTCAGATGAATTAACAGAACACAAAGCAGTTTCTCAGAAACCTTCTTTCCAGTTTTTAACGGAAGATATTTCCTTTTTCACCACAGCCCTCTATGGGCTTCCAAATATCACTTTGCCAATTCCACAAGAACAGTCTTAGCGAAAGGCTTCTTTTGTGGAAAGCTGTAACTCTGTGAGATGAATTAACAGAACACCAAGTAGATTCAAACAAAGCTTCTTTCCAGTTTTTAACGGAAGATATTTACTTTTTCACCATAGCCCTCTATGGGATTCCTAATATCACTTTGCATATTCCACAAGAATAGTCTCAGCGAAAGGCTTTTTGAAGGAAAAGCTGTAACTCTGTGAAATGAAATAACAGAACACAAAGTAGTTTCACAGAAAGCTTCTTTCCAGTTTTTAACAAAAGATATTTCCTTTTTCACCATAGCCCTCTTTGTGCTTCCAAATATCACATTGCAAATTCCAAAAGGAGAGTCTTAGCGGAAGGTTTCTTGAGGGGAAAGCTGTAACACTGTTAGATGAATTAACAGAACACAAAGCAGTTTCTTAGAAAGCTACTTTCCATTTTTTAACTAAACATATTTCCTTTTCACCATAGCCCACTACGGGCTTCCATATATCACTTTGCCAATTTTACAAGAACAGCCTTAGCGGAAGGCTTCTTGTAGGGAAAGCTGTAACTCTGTGAGATGAATTAACAGAACACAAAGCAGTTTCTCAGAAGGCTTTTTTCCACTTTTTTACGGAAGATACTTCCTTTTTCACCATAGTAATCTATGGGCTTCCAAATATCACTTTGCTAATTTCATAGGAACAGCCTTAGCGAAAGGCTTCTTGAAGGGAAAGTTGTAACTCCGTGAGATGAATTAACAGAGCACAAAGCAGTGTCTCAGAAATCTTCTTTACAGTATTTAACGAAAGATATTTCTTTTTCACCATAGCCCTCCATGGGCTTCCAAATATCACTTTGCCAATTCCACAAGAACAGCCTTAGCGTAAGTCTTCTTGAAAGGAAAGCTGTAACTCTGTGACATGAATTAACAGAACACAAAGCAGTTTCTCAGAATGCTTCTTTTCAGTTTTTAACTTAGGATATTTCCTTTTTCACCGTAGCCCTCTTTTGGCTTCCAAATGTCACTTTGCATATTCCACAAGAACAGTCTTAGCGAAAGGTTTCTTCAGGGGAATGTTGTAAATCTGTGAGATGAAATAAGAGAACACAAAGCAGTTTCTCAGACAGCTTCTTTCCAGTTTTTAACGGAGGATATTTCCTTTTTCACCACAGCCCTCTAAGGGCTTCCAAATATCACTTTGCAAATTCCACAAGAACAGCCTTAGCGAAATTCTTATTGAAGGGAAAGCTGTAACTCTGTTAGATGAATTAACGGAACACAAAGCAGTTTCTCCGAATCCTTCTTTTCAGTTTTTACCTTAGGATATTTCCTTTTTCACCATAGTCCTGTATGGGCTTCCAAATATAACTTTCCAAATTCCGCAAGAACAGCCTTAGCGAAAGGCATCTTGAAGGGAAAGCTGTAACTCTGTGAGATGAATTAACAGAACACGAAGCAGTTTCTCAGAAAGCTTCTTTCCAGTTTTTAACGGAAGATATTTCCTTTTTTACCATAGCCCTCTATGGACTTGCAAATATCACTTTCCAAATTCCACAAGAACAGTCTTAGCGAAAGGATTCTTGAGGGGAAAGCTGTAACTCTGTGAGATGAATTAACAGAACACATAGCAGTATCTCAGACAGCTTCTTTCCAGTTTTTAACTGAAGATATTTCCTTTTTCACCATAACCGTCTATCGGCTTCCAAATATTACTTTGAAAATTCCACAAGAACAGCCTTAGCGAAAGCCTTCTTGAAGGGAAAGCTGTAACTCAGTGAGATGAATTAACAGAACACGAAGCAGTTTCTCAGAGGGCTTCTTTCCAGTTTTTAACGGAAGATATTTCCTTTATCACCGTAGCCCTCTATGGGCATCCAAATATCACTTTACAAATTCCACAAGAACAGCCTTAGCGAAAGGCTTTTTGAAGGGAAAGCTGTACCTCTGTGAGATGAATTAACAGAACACAAAGCAGTTTCTCAGAAAGCTTCTTTCCAGTGTTTTATGGAAGATATTTCCTTTTTCACCAAAGCCCTCTATTTGCTTCCAAATATCACTTTGCCAATTCCAGAAGAACAGCCTTAGCGAAAGGCTTCTTGAAGGGAATGCTGTAAGTCTGTGAGATGAATTAACAGAACGAAAAGCAGTTTCTCAGAAAGCTTCTTTCCAATTTTTAACGGAAGATATTTCCTTTTTCACCATAGCCGTCTAGGGTCTTCAAAATATTTCTTTGAAAATCCCACAAGAACCGTCTTTGCGGAAGGCTTCTTGAAGGGAAAGCTGTAACTCTGTGAGATGAATTAACAGAACACAAAGCATTTTGTCAGAAAGCTTCTTTCCATTTTTTAACTGAAGATATTTATTTTTCACCATAGTCACTCTATGGGCTTCCAAATATCACTTTGCCAATTCCACAAGAACAGCCTTAGAGAAAGGCTTCTTGAGGGGAAACGTGTAACTCTGTGAGATGATTTAATAGAACACAAAGCAGTCTCTCAGAAAGATTCTTTCCAGTTTTTAACGGAAGCTATTTCCTTTTTCACCATAGCCCTCTATGGGCTTCCAAATATCACTTTCCAAATTCCACAAGAACAGTCTTAGCGAAAGGCTTCTTGAGGAGAAAGCTGTAATTCTGTGAGATGATTTAATAGTACACAAAGCAGGTTCTCAGAAAGCTTCTTTCCACTTTTTAAAGGAAGATATTTCCTTTTTCACCATAGCCCTCTATTTGCTTCCAAATATCACTTTGCAAATTGCACAAGAACAGTCTTAGCGAAAGGCTTCTGGAGGGGAAAGCTGTAGCTCTGTGAGATTAATTAACAGAACACAAAGCAGTTTCTTAGAAAGCTACTTTCCATATTTTAACTGAACATATTTCCTTTTCACCATAGCCCACTACGGGCTTCCATACATCACTTTGCCAATTTTACAAGAACAGCCTTAGCGGAAGGCTTCTTGTAGGGAAAGCTGTAACTCTGTGAGATGAATTAACAGAACACAAAGCAGTTTCTCAGAAGGCTTTTTTCCACTTTTTTACGGAAGATATTTCCCTTTTCACCATAGTAATCTATGGGCTTCCAAATAACACTTTGCTAATTTCATAGGAACAGCCTTAGCGAAAGGCTTCTTGAAGGGAGAGTTGTAACTCCATGAGATGAAGTAACAGAGCACAAAGCAGTGTCTCAGAAATCTTCTTTACAGTATTTAACGGAAGATATTTCCTTTTTCACCATAGCCCTCCATGGGCTTCCAAATATCACTTTGCCAATTCCACAAGAACAGCCTTAGCGTAAGTCTTCTTGAAAGCAAAGCTGTAACTCTGTGACATGAATTAACAGAACACAAAGCAGTTTCTCAGAATGCTTCTTTTCAGTTTTTAACTTAGGATATTTCCTTTTTCACCGTAGCCCTCTTTTGGCTTCCAAATGTCACTTTACATATTCCACAAGAACAGTCTTAGCAAAAGGTTTCTTCAGGGCAATACTGTAAATCTGTGAGATGAAATAAGAGAACACAAAGCAGTTTCTCAGACAGCTTCTTTCCAGTTTTCAACGGAGGATGTTTCCTTTTTCACCACAGCCCTCTAAGGGCTTCCAAATATCACTTTGCAAATTCCACAAGAACAGCCTTTGCGAAATTCTTATTGAAGGGAAACCTGTAACTCTGTGAGATGAATTAACAGAACACAAAGCAGTTTCTCCGAATGCTTCTTTTCAGTTTTTACCTTAGGATAATTCCTTTTTCACCATAGTCCTGTATGGGCTTCCAAATATAACTTTACAAATTCCGCAAGAACAGCCTTAGAGAAAGGCATCTTGAAGGGAAAGCTGTAACTCTGTGAGATGAATTAACAGAACACGAAGCAGTTTCTCAGAAAGCTTCTTTCCAGTTTTTAACGGAAGATATTTCCTCTTTTACCATAGCCCTCTATGGACTTGCAAATATCACTTTCCAAATTCCACAAGAACAATCTTAGCGAAAGGATTCTTGAGGGGAAAGCTGTAACTCTGTGAGATGAAGTAACAGAACACATAGCAGTATCTCAGACAGCTTCTTTCCAGTTTTTAACTGAAGATATTTCCTTTTTCACCATAACCCTCTATGGGCTTCCAAAGATTACTTTGCAAATTCCACAAAAACAGCCTTAGCGAAAGGCTTCTTGAAGGGAAAGCTGTAACTCAGTGAGATGAATTAACAGAACACGAAGCAGTTTCTCAGAAAGCTTCTTTCCAGTTTTTAACGGAAGATATTTCCTTTATCACCGTAGCCCTCTATGGACATCCAAATATCACTTTACAAATTCCACAAGAACAGCCTTAGCGAAAGGCTTTTTGAAGGGAAAGCTGTAACTCTGTGAGAATAATTAACAGAACACAAAGCAGTTTCTCAGAAAGCTTCTTTCCAGTGTTTTATGGAAGATATTTCCTTTTTCACCACAGCCCTCTATTTGCTTCCAAATATCACTTTGCCAATTCCAGAAGAACAGCCTTAGCGAAAGGCTTCTTGAAGGGAATGCTGTAAGTCTGTGAGATGAATTAACAGAACGAAAAGCAGTTTCTCAGAAAGCTTCTTTCCAATTTTTAACGGAAGATATTTCCTTTTTCACCATAGCCGTCTAGGGTCTTCAAAATATTTCTTTGAAAATTCCACAAGAACAGTCTTTGCGGAAGGCTTCTTGAAGGGAAAGCTGTAACTCTGTGAGATGAATTAACAGAACACAAAGCATTTTGTCAGAAAGCTTCTTTCCATTTTTTAACTGAAGATATTTATTTTTCACCATAGTCACTCTATGGGCTTCCAAATATTACTTTGCCAATTCCACAAGAACAGCCTTAGCGAAAGGCTTCTTGAGGGGAAACGTGTAACTCTGTGAGATGATTTAATAGAACACAAAGCAGTCTCTCAGAAAGTTTCTTTCCATTTTTTAACTGAAGATATTTATTTTTCACCATAGTCACTCTATGGGCTTCCAAATATCACTTTCCAAATTCCACAAGAACAGTCTTAGCGAAAGGGTTCTTGAGGAGAAAGCTGTAATTCTGTGAGATGATTTAATAGAACACAAAGCAGGTTCTCAGAAAGCTTCTTTCCACTTTTTAAAGGAAGATATTTCCTTTTTCACCATAGCCCTCTATTTGCTTCCAAATATCACTTTGCAAATTCCACAAGAACAGTCTTAGTGAAAGGCTTCTGGAGGGGAAAGCTGTAGCTCTGTGAGATTAATTAACAGAGCACAAAGCAGTTTCTTAGAAAGCTACTTTCCATTTTTTAACTGAACATATTTCCTTTTCACCATAGCCAACTACGGTCTTCCATATATCACTTTGCCAATTTTACAAGAACAGCCTTAGCGGAAGGCTTCTTGTAGGGAAAGCTGTAACTCTGTGAGATGAATTAACAGAACACAAAGCAGTTTCTCAGAAGGCTTTTTTCCACTTTTTTACGGAAGATATTTCCTTTTTCACCGTAGCCCTCTAAGGGCATCCAAATATCACTTTACAAATTCCACAAGAACAGTCTTAGCGAAAGGAGTCTTGAGGGGAAAGCTGTAACACTTAGAGATGAATTAACAGAACAGAGTGCAGTTTGTGAGAAAGCTTCTTTTCAGTTTTAAACTGAAGATATTTCCTTTTTCACCATAGCCCTTTATGGGCTCCCAAATATCGCTTTGCAAATTCCAGAACAGTCTTAGCGAACGGATTCTTGAGGGGAAAGCTGTAACTCTGTGAGACGAATTAACAGAACAGAGTGCACTTTCTCAGAAAGCTTCTTTCCAGTTTTTAACTGAAGATATTTCCTTTTTCACCATAGCCCTCTAAGGGCTTCCAAATATCACTTTGCAAATTCCACAAGAACATTCTTAGCGAACGGCTTCTTGAGGGGAAAGATATAACTCTGTGAGATGAATTAACAGAACAGAGTGCAGTATCTCAGAAAGCTTCTTTCCAGTTTTAAACTGAAGATGTTTCCTTTTTCCCCATTGCCCTCAATGGGCTTCCAAATATCACTCTTCAAATTCCACAAGAACAGTCTTAGGGAAAGGCTTCCTGAGGGGAAAGATGTAACTCTGTGAGATGAATTCACAGAACACAAAGCAGTTTCTCAGAAAGCTTCTTTCCAGTTTTAAACTGTCGATGTTTCCTTTTTCACCATTGCCCTCTGTTGACTTCAAAAAATCAATCTTCAAATTCCAAAAGAACAGTCTTAGCCAAAGGCTTCTTGTGGGGAAAGCTGTAACTCCGTGAGATGAATTCACAGAATAGAGAGCAGTGTGTCAGAAAGCTTCTTTTCAGTTTTTAACTGAGGATATTTCCTTTTACACCATTGCCCTGTATGGGATTCCAAATATCACTCTTCAAATTCCAAAAGAACAGTCTCAGCGTAAGGCTTCTTTAGGGGAAAGATGTAACTCCGTGAGATACATTAACAGAACAGAGTGCAGTTTGTCAGCAAGCTTCTTTTCAGTTTTCAACTGAAGATATTTCCTTTTCCACCATTGCCCTGTAAGGGCTACCAAATATCACTCTTCAAATTCCACAAGAACAGACTTAGCGAAAGGATTCTTGATGGGAAAGCTGTAACTCTGTGAGATGAACTAACAGAACAGAGTGCAGTTTCTCAGAAATCATCTTTCCAGTTTTTAACGGAAGATATATCCTTTTTCACTAAAGCCCTCTACGGGCTTGCAAATATCACTATGCAAATTCCACAAGAACAGTCTTAGCGAAAGACTTCTGGAGGGGAAAGCTGTAACTCTGTGAGATGAATTAACAGAACACAAAGCAGATTCTCAGAAATCTTCTTTCCAGTTTTTAACGGTAGATATTTCCTATTTCACCATAGCCCACTCTGGGCTTCCAAATATCACTTTGCAAATTCCACAAGAATAGTCTTTGTGAAAGACTTTTGAAGCGAAAGCTGTAACTCTGTGAAATGAATTAACAAATACAAAGGAGTCTCTCAGAAAGCTTCTTTCCAGTTTTTAATTGAATATATTTCCTTTTTCACCACAGCCCTCTATGGGCTTCCAAATATCACTTTGCAAATCCCACAAGAACAGTCTTAGCCAAAAGCTTCTTCAGGGGAAAGCTGTAACTCTGTGAGATGAATTAACAGAACACAAACAGTTTCTCAGAAAGCTTCTTTCCAGATTTTAACTGAAGATATTTCCTTTTTCACCACAGCCCTCTATGGGCTTCCAAATATCACTTTGCAAATTTCACAAGAACAGTCTTATCGAAAGGCTTTTTGAGGGGAAAGCTGTAACTCGTTGAGATATATCAACAAAACACACGGCAATTTCTCAGAATGCTTCTTTCCAGTTTTTAACGGAAGATATTTCCTTTTTCACCATAGCTCTCTATGGGCTTCCAAATATCACTTTGGAAATTTCACAAGAACAGTCTTAGTGAACGAATTATTGAGGGGAAGGCTGTAATTCTGTGAGATGAACGAGCAGAACACACAGCATTTTCTCAGAAAGCTTCTTTTCAGTTTTTATCTTAGGATATTTCCATTTTCACCATAGCCTTCTATGGGCTTCCAAATATCACTTTGCAAATCCCACAGCAACAGTCTTAGCGAAAGGCTTCTGGAAGGGAAAGCTTTAACCCTGTAAGATGAAATAGCAGAACACAAAGCAGTTTCTCAGAAAGCTTCTTTCCAGTTTTTAACGGAAGATATTTCCTTTTTCACCATAGCGCTGTATGGGCTTCCAAATATCACTTTGCAAATTCCACAACAACAGCCTTAGCGTAAGGCTTCTTGAGGGAAAAGCTGTAATTCTCTGAGATGAATTAACAGAATACAAAGTAGTTTCTCAGAAAGCTTCTTTTCAGATTTTATCTGAGGCTATTTCCTTTTTCATCACAGCCCTCTATCGGCTTCAAAATATCACTTTGAAAATTCCACAAGAACAGTCTTAGTGAACGGCTTTTTGAGAAGAAAGCTGAAAATCTGTGAGGTGAATTAACAGAACACAAAGCAGTTTCCGAGAAAGCTTCTTTACAGTTTTTTTCTTAGGTAATTTCCTTTTTCACCTTAGCCCTCTATGGTCTTCCAAATATCACTTTGCAAATTCCACAAGAATAGTCTTAGCGAAGCGCTTCTGGAGGAAAATGCTGTAACTCTGAGAGATGAATTAACAGAACACAAAGCAGTTTCTCAGAAATCTTCTTTCCAGTTTTTAACGGAACATATTTCCTTGTTCACCGTAGCCCTCTATTTGCTTCCAAATATCACTTTACAATTTCCAGAAGAACAGTCTTTGCGGAGGGCTTCTGGAGGGGAAGGTTTTAACTCTGTGAGATGAATTAAGAAAACACAAAGCAGTTTCTCAGAAATCTTCTTTCCATTTTTTAACGGAAGATATATCCTGTTTCACCATAGCCCTCTACGGGCTTCCAAATATCACTATGCAAATTCCACAAGAACCGTCTTAGTGAAAGATTTCTGGAGGGGAAAGCTGTAACACTGTGAGTTGAATTAACAGAACACAAAGAAGTTTCTCAGAAATCTTCTTTCCAGTTTCTAAAGGAAGGTATTTCCTTTTTCACCATAGCCCTCTATGGGCTTCCAAATATCACTTTACAAATTCCACAAGAACAGACTTAGTGAAAGACTTCTTGAAGCGAAAGCTGTAACTCTGGGAAATGAATTAACAAATAAAAAGGAGTCTCTCAGAAAGCTTCTTTCCAGTTTTTAATTGAAGATATTTCCTTTTTCACCATAGCCCTCTATGGGCTTCCAAATATCACTTTGCAAATCCCACAAGAACAGTCTTAGCCAAAGACTTCTTTAGGGGAAAGCTGTAACTCTGTGAGATGAATTAACAGAACACAAACAGTTTCTCAGAAAGCTTCTTTCCAGATTTTAACTGAAGATATTTCCTTTTTCACCATAGCCCTCTGTGGGCTTCCAAATATCACTTTGCAAATTTCACAAGAACCGTCTTAGCGAAAGGCTTCTTGAGGGGAAAGCTGTAACTCGTTGAGATGTATCAACAAAACACACGGCAATTTCTCAGAATGCTTCTTTCCAGTTTTTAACGGAAGATATTTCCTTTTTCACCACAGCTCTCTATGGGCTTCCAAATATCACTTTGGAAATTTCACAAGAACAGCCTTAGTGAACCAATTATTGAGGGGAAGGCTGTAATACTGTGAGATGAACGAGCAGAACACACAGTATTTTCTCAGAAAGCTTCTTTTCAGTTTTTATTTTAGGATATTTCCATTTTCACCATAGCCCTCTATGGGCTTCCAAATATCACTTTGCAAATCCCACAGGAACAGTCTTAGCGAAAGGCTTCTGGAAGGGAAAGCTGTAACCCTGTAAGATGAAATAACAGAACACAAAGCAGTTTCTCAGAAAGCTTCTTTCCAGTTTTTAACGGAAGATATTTCCTTTTTCACCATAGCGCTCTATGGCCTTCCAAATATAACTTCGCAAATTCCACAAGAACAGTCTTAGCGAAAGGCTTCTTGAGGGGAACGCTGTAACTCTGTGTGATGAATTTACAGAACACAAGCAGTTTCTCAGAAAACTTCTTTCCTGTTTTTAACTGAAGATATTTCCTTTTTCACCATAGCCCTCTATGGGCTTCCAAATATCACTTTGCAAATTCCACAAGAACAGTCTTAGTGAAAGACTTCTTGAAGCGAAAGCTGTAACTCTGTGAAATGAATTAACAAATACAAAGGAGTCTCTCAGAAAGCTTCTTTCCAGTTCTTAATTGAAGATATTTCCTTTTTCACCATAGCCCTCTATGGGCTTCCAAATATCACTTTGCAATTTCCACAAGAACAGTCTTAGCGAAAGGTTTCTTTAGGGGAAAGCTGTAACTGTTTGAGATAAACTAAGAGAACACAAAGCAGTTTCTCAAAAGCTTCTTTCCAGTTTTTAACAGAAGATATTTCCTTTTTCACCATAGCATTCTATGGGCTTCCAAATATCTCTTTGCAAATTCCACAAGAACAGTCTTAGCGAAAGGCTTCTTGAGGGGAAAGCTGTAACTCTGTGAGATGAATTAACAGAACACAAAGCAGTTTCTCAGAAAGCTTGTTTTCTGTTTTTATCTTAGGATATTTTCTTTTCCACCATAGCCCTCTATGGGCTTCCAAATATCACTTTGAAAATTCCACAAGAACACTCTTACCGAAAGGCTTCTTGAGGGGAAAGTTGTAACTCTGTGAGATGAATTAACAGAACAGCAAGCAGTTTTCAGTAAGTTTCTTTTCAGTTTTTATCTTAGGATATTTCATTTTTCGCCAAAGACCTCTATGGGCTTCCAAATATCACTTTGCAAATTTCACATAAACAGTATTACGGAAAGGCTTCTTGAGGTGAAAGCTGTAACTCTGTGAGATGAATTAACAGAACACAAAGCAGTATCTCAGAAATCTTCTTTCCAGTTTTTAGCGGAAGATATTTCCTTTTTCTCCATAGCCCTCTATGGGCTTCCAAATATCACCTTGTAAATTCCACAGGAATAGTCTTAGTGAATGGCTTCTTGAGGGGAAAGCTATAACTCTGTGAGATGAATTACGAGAACACAATGCAGTTTCTCAGAAAGCTTCTTTTCAGATTTTATCTTAGGATATTTCCTTTTTTTACCATATCCCTCTATGGGCTTCCAAATATCACTTTGCCAATTTTAAAAGAACAGTCTTAGCGAAAGGCTTCTTGAGGGGAAAGCTGTAATCTCTCAGATGAATTAAGAGAACACAAAGCAATTTCTCAGAAAGCTTCTTACCAGTTTTAAACGGAAGATGTTTCCTCTTTCACCATAGCCCTCTATGGGCTTCCAAATATCACTTTGCAAATTCCACAAGAACATCCTTAGCGAAAGGCTTCTTGAGGGGAAAGCTGTAACTCTGTGAGATGAATTAAGAGAACACAAGGCAGTTTCTCAGAAAGCTTCTTTCCAGTTTTTAGTAGGAGATATTTCCTTTTTCATCATAGCCCTCTATGGGCTTCCAAACACCACTATGAAAATATCACAAGAACAGTTTTAGTGAACGGCTTCTTGAGGGGAAATCTGTAACCCTGTGAGATTAACAGAACACAAAGCAGTTTCTCAGAAAGCTTCTTTTCAGTTTTTATCTTAGAATATTTCCATTTCACCATAGTTCTCTATGGGCTTCCAAATATCACTTTGCCAATTACAAAAGAACAGTCTTTGTGATAGGCTTCTTTAGCGGAGGGCTGTAACTCTCTGAGATGAATTAACAGAACAGAAAGCAGTTCCTCAGAAAGCATCTTTCCATTTTTTATCTTAGGATATTTCGTTTTTAACCACAGCGCTCTATGGGCTTCCAAATATCAATTTGCAAATTCAACAAGAACAGTCTCAGCGAAAGTGATCTTGAGGGGAAAGCTGTAACTCTGTGAAATGAATTAAGAGAACACAAAGCAGATTCTCAGAAAGCTTCTTTTCCGTTTTTATCTTAGGATATTTCCTTTTTCACCATCACCCTCTATGCGCTTCCAAATATCACTTTGCCAGTTCCACAAGAACAGACTTAGCGAAAGTCTTCTTGAGGAGAATGCTGTAACTCTGTGAGATGAATTAACAGAACACAAAGCAGTTTCTCAGAAAGATTCTTTCCAGTTTGTAACCGAAGATATTTCGTTTTTCACGGTAGCCCCCTTTGGGCTTCCAAATACCTCTTTGAAAATTCCACCAGAACAGTCTTCGCGAAAGGTTTCTTGAGGGGAAAACTGTAACTCTGGAGGTGAATTAACAGATCACAAAGCAGTTTCTCAGAAAGATTCCTTTCGGTTTTTATCTTAGGATATTTCCAATTTCACCATAGCCCTCTATGGGCTTCTAAATATCACTTTGCAAATTCCACAAGAACAGTCTTAGTGAAAGGCTTCTTGAGGGGAAAGCTGTATTTCAGTGAGATGAATTAACAGACCACAAAGCAGTTTCACAGAAAGCTTCTTTCCAGTTTTTAACGGAAGATATTTCCTTTTTCGCCATAGCCCTCTATGGGCTTCCAAATATGACATTGAAAATTCCACAGGATCAGTCTTACTGATAGGCTTCTTGAGGGGAAAGTTATAACTCTGTGAGATTAATTAAGAGAACACAATGCGGTTTCTGAGAAAGCTTCTTTTCGGTTTTTATCTTAGGATATTTCCTTTTTCACCATAACCATCTATGGTCTTCCAATATCACTTTGCAAATTCCACAAGAACAGTCTCAGTGAACTTTTTCTTGAGGGGAAAGCTGTAACTATGTGAGATGAATTAACAGAGCACAAAGCAGTCTCTCAGAAATCTTCTTTCCAGATTTTAACGGAAGATACTTCCTTTTTCACCATAGCCCCCGATGGGCTTCCAAATATCACTTTTCAAATTACAGAAGATGAGCCTTAGCTAAAGGTTTCTTAAGGAGAATCTTGTGACACTGTGAGATGAATTAACAGAACACAAAGCAGTTTCTCAGAAACCTTCTTTCCAGTTTTACACCGAAGATATTTCCTTTTTCACTGTAGCCCTCTATGGGCTTCCAAATATCACTTTGCAAATTCACCAAGAAAAGTTTTAGCAAAAGGCTTCTTGAGGGGAAAGCTGTAACACTGTGAGATGAATTAAGAGAACACTAAGTAGTTTCTCAGAAATCTTCTTTCCAGTTTTTAACGGAATATATTTCCTTTTTCACCGTAGCCCTCTATGGGCTTCCAAATATCACTTTGCAAATTCCACAAGAACACACCTAGCGAAAAATTTCTTGAGGGGAAAGCTGTAACTCGGTGTGATGTATTAACAGAACACATGGCAGTTTCTCAGAATGCTTCTTTCCAGTTTTTAACGGAAGATATTTCCTTTTTCAACATAGCCCTCTATGGTCTTCCCAATATCTCTTTGCAAATTACACAAGAACAGCCTTCGTGAACGGCTTCTTGAGGGGAAAGATGTAACTCTGTGAGATGGACTAACAGAACACAAAGCAGATTCTCAGAAAGCTTGTTTTCGGTTTTTATCTTAGGATATTTCCAATTTCACTATAACCCTCTATGGGCTTCCAAATAACACTTTGCAAATTCCACCAGAAGAGTCTTAGCGAAAGGCTTCTTGAGAGGAAAGCTCTAACTCTTTGAGATGAATTAACAGAACACAAAGCAGTTTCTCAGAAAACTTCTTTTCAGTTTTTTTCTTAGGATATTTCCTTTTTCAGAATATCTCTCTATGGTCTTCCAAATATCACTTTGCAAATTCAACAAGAACAGTCTTAGCGAAAGGCTTCTTGAGGGGAAACTCTAACTCTTCGATATGAATTAACAGAACACAAAGCAGTTTCTCAGAAAGCTTATTTCCAGTTTTTAACGGAAGATATTTCCTTTTTCTCCATAGCCCTGTAGGGGCTTCTAAATATCACTTTCCAAATTACACAAGAACATTCTTAGCGAAAGTCTTCTTGATTGGAAAGCTGTAAATCTGTGGGATGAATTAACAGAACACAAAGCAGTTTCTCAGAAAGCTTCTTTTCAGTTTTTATCTTAGGATATTTCCTTTTTCACCGTAGCCCTCTATGGGCTTCCAACTATCTCTTTGCAAATTTCACAAAAACAATCTTAGTGAACGGCTTCTTGAGGGGAAAGCTGTATCTCTGTGAGATGAACTAACAGAACACAAAGCAGTTTCTCAGACAGCTTCTTTCCAGTTTTACACCGAAGATATTTCCTTTTTCACTGTAGCCCTCTATGGGCTTCCAAATATCACTTTGCAAATTCACCAAGAAAAGTTTTAGCAAAAGGCTTCTTGAGGGGAAAGCTGTAACACTGTGAGATGAATTAAGAGAACACTAAGTAGCTTCTTAGAAAGCTTCTTTTCTGTTTTTAACGAAAGATATTTCCTTTTTCACCATAGCCCTCTATAGAATTCCAAATATCACTTTGCAAATCCCACAAGTACAGTCTTAGCGAAAGGCTTCTTCAGGGGAAAGCTGTAACTCGGTGAGATATATTAACAGAACACACGGCAGTTTCTCAGAAAGCTTCTTTCCGGTTTTTAACAGAAGATATTTCCTTTTTCAACATAGCCCTCTGTGGGCTTCCAAATATCACTTTGCAAATCCCTCAAGAACAGTCTTAGCGAAGGTCTTCTTGAGAGGTAAGCTGTAACTGTGTGAGATGAATTAATAGAACACACGTCAGTTTCTCAGAAATCTTCTTTCCAGTTTTTAACGAAAGTTATTTTGTTTTTCACCGTAGCCCTCTACGGGCTTTCAAATATCACTTTGCAAATTGCACAAGAAGAGCCTTAGCGAAAGGCTTCTTGAGGGGAAAGCTGTAACTCTGTGAGTTGATTTAACAGACCACACAGCAGTTTCTCTGAAAACTTCTTTTCAGTTATTATCTTAAGATATTTCCTTTTTCTCCAAAGCCCTCTATGGGCTTCGAAATATCACTTTTCAAATTCCACAAGAACAGTTTTAGGGAAAGGGTTCTGGAGGGGAAAGCTGTAACTCAGTGAGTTGAATTAACAGAACACAAAGCAGTTTCTCAGAAAGCTTCTTTCCAGTTTTTAACTGAAGAATTTTCCTTTTTCACCGTAGCCCTATTTGTGCTTCCAAATATCACTTTGCAAATCCCACAAGAACAGTCTTATCGAAAGGCTTCTTGAAGGAAAAGTTGTAATTCTGTGAGATGAATTATCAGAACACAAAGCAGTTTCTCAGAAAGCTTCTTTCCAGTTTTTAACTGAAGATATTTCCTTTTTCACCGAAGCCCTCTAGGGGCTTCCCAATATCACTTTGCAAATTCCACCAAAACACTCTTAGCGAATGACTTCTGTAGGGGAATGCTGTAACTCTGTTAGAAAAATTTACAAAACACAAAGCAGTGTCTCAGAAATCTTCTTCCCAGTTTTTAACGGAAGATATTTCCTTTTTCTCCATATCCCACTATGGGCTTCCAAATATAACTTTGCAAATTCCACAAAACAGACTTACCGAAAAGCTTCTTGAGAAGAAAGCTGTAACTCTGTGAGATGAATTACCAGAACACAAATCAGTTTCTCAGAAAGTTTCTTTCCAGTTTTTAACTGAAGATATTTCCTTTTTCATCATGGCCCTCAATGGCCTTCCAAATATCACTTTGCAAATTGCACAAGAACAGTCGTAGCGAATCGCTTATTGAGGGAAAATCTGTAATTCTGTGATACGAACTAAGAGAACACAAAGCAGTTCCTCAGAAAGCTTCTTTTCACTTTTTATCTTAGGATATTTCCTTTTTCACCATAGCTCTCTTTGGGCTTCCAATTATCATTCTGCAAATTGCACAAGAACAGTCTTAGCGAAAGGCTTCTGGAGGGGAAAGTTTTAACTCTGTGAGATGAATTAACAGAACACAAAGCAGTTTCTCAGAAATCTTCTTTCCAGTTTTTAATGGAAGATGTGTCCTTTTTCACCATAGCCCTCTATGGGCTTCCAAATATCACTTTGCAAATTCCACAAGAACAGTCTTACCGAAAGGCTTTTTGAGAAGAAAGCTTTAACTCTGTGAGACGAATTAAAAGAACACAAAGCAGTTTCTCAGAAAATTTCTTTCCAGTTTTTAATGGAAGATATGTCCTTTTTCACCATAGCCCTCTATGGGCTTCCAAATATCACTTTGCAAATTCCACAAGAACAGTCTAAGCGAAAGGCTTCTGGAGGGGAAACCTGTAACTATGTGAGATGAATTAACAGAACACAAAGCAGTTTCTCAGAAAGCTTCTTTCCAGTTTTTAACGGAAGATATTTCCTTTTTCACCCTAGCCCTCTATGGGCTTCCAAATATCACATTGCAAATGCCACAAGAACAGTCTTAGCTAAAGGCTTCTTGAGGTTAAAGCTGTAACTAGGTTAGATGTATTAACAGAACACACGGCAGTATCTCAGAATGCTTCTTTCCAGTTTTTAACGGAAGATATTTCCTTTTTCACCATAGCCCTCTAAGGGCTTCCAAATATCACTTTGCAAATTCCAAAAGAGCAGTCTTAGCGAAAGGCTTCTGGAGCGAAAAGCTGTAACTCCCTGAAATGAATTAACAGAACGCAGAGCTGTTTCTCAGAAAGCTTCTTTCCAGTTTTCAACCGAAGATATTTCCTTTTTTCCCATAGCCCTCTATGGGCTTCCAAATATCACTTAGAAAATCCCACAAGAACAGTCTTTGCGAAAGGCTTCTTGAGGGGAAAGCTGTAACTCGGTGAGATGTATTTACAGAACACACGGCAGTTTATCTGAAAGCTTCTTTCCAGTTTTTAACTGAAAATAGTTCCTTTTTCACCATAGCCATCTATGGGATTCCAATTATCACTTTGCAAATGCCACAAAGACACTCTTAGTGAAAAGCTTCGTGAGGGAATATCTGTAACTCTTTGAGATGAATTAAGAGAACACAAAGTAGTTTCTCAGAAAGCTTCCTTCCAGTTTTCAACTGAAGATATTTACTTTTTCACCATAGCCCTCTATGGGCTTCCAAATATCACTTTGCAAATCCCACAAGAACAGTCTTATCGAAAGGCATCTGGATGTGAAAGCTGTAACTCGGTGAGATGTATTAACAGAACACACGGCAAGTTCACAGAATGCTTCTTTAGAGTTTTAAGGGAAGATATTTCCTTTTTCACCATAGCCTTCTATGGGCTTCCCAATATCACTTTGAAAATCCACAAGAACAGTCTTAACGAAAGGCTTCTAGATGGGAAAGCTGTTATTCTGTGAGATGAATTAAAAGAACACAAAGCAGATTCTCAAAAAGCTTCTTTCCAATTTTAAACTGAAGATATTTCCTTTTCATCGTAGCCCCCTATGGGCTCCAAAATAACACTTTGCATATTCCAGAGGAACAGTCTTAGCGAAAGGCTTCTTGAGCGGAAAGTTCTAACTCTGTGAGATGAATTAACAAAACACAAAGCAGTTTCTCAGAAATCTTCTTTCCACTTTTTAATTGAGGATATTTCCTTTTTCACTATAGCCCTCTAATGGCTTCCAAATATCACTTTGCAAATTCAACAAGAAGTTTCTTTGCGAAAGGCTTCTTGAGGGGAAACCTGAAACTCCGTGATGTGAATTACCAGAACACAAAGCAGTATCTCAGAAAGCTTCTTTCCAGTTTTTAACTGAGGATATTTCCTTTTTCACCATAGACCTCTATGGGCGTCCAAATATCACTTTGCAAATTCCACAAGAACAGTCTTCGTGAAAGGTGTCTTGAGGGGAAAGCTGTAACTCTGTGAGATGAATTAACAGAACACAAAGCAGTTTTTCAGAAATCATCTTTCCAGTTTTTAACTGAAGATATTTCCTTTTTCACAATAGCCCTCTATGGGCTTCCAACTATCACTTTTCAAATTACACAAGAACAGCCTTACAGAAAGGTTTCTTGAGGGGAAAGCTTTAACTCTCTAAGATAAATTAACAGAACACAAAACAGTTTCTCAGAAAGCTTCTTTCCAGTTTTTAACAGAAGATATTTCTTCTTTCACCATAGCCCTCTATCGGCTTCCAAATATCACTTTGCAAATTCCAGAAGAACAGTCTTAATGAAAGGCTTTTTGAAGGGAAATCTGGATGAATTCACAGAACACAAACAGTTTCTTAGAAAGCTTATTTCCACTTTTTAACTGAAGATATTTCCTATTTCACCATAGCCCTCTTCTGGCTTCCAAATATCACCATGAAAATAGCACAAGAACAGTCTTAGCGAAAGGCTTCTTGAGGGGAAAGCTGTATCTCTTTGAGATAAATTAACAGAACACAAAGTAGTTTCTCAGAAAGCTTCTTTCAGGTTTTTATCTTAAGATATTTCCCTTTTCACCGTAGCCCTCTGTCGGCTCCCAAATACCAATTTGCAAATTGCACAAGTACAGTCTTAGCGGAAGGCTTCTTGAGGGGAAAGCTGTAACTATGTGAGATGAATTAAAAGAACACAAAGTAGTTTCTCAGAAAGCACGGAAGATATTTCCTTTTTCACCATAGCCCTCTAAGGGCTTCCATATATCACTTTGAAAATTCCACAAGAGCAGTCTTATCGAAAGGCTTTTTGATGGGAAAGATGTAACTCTGTGAAATGAATTAACAGAACACAAAGCAGTTTCTCAGAAAGCTTTTTTCCTGATTTTAACGGAAGATATTTTCTTTTTCAAGGCAGACCTCTTTGGGCTTCCAAATATCACTTCGCAAATTCCTCGAGAACAGTCTTACCGAAAGTCTTCTTGGGGGAAAGCAGTAACTTTGTGAGATGAATTAACAGAACACAAAGCAGTTTCTCAGAAAGATTCTTTCCACTTTTTAACTGAAGATATTTCCTTTTTCACCATAGCCCTCTATGGGCTCCAAATATCACTTTGCATATTCCACAAGAACAGTCTTAGCGAAAGGCTTCTTGAGGGGAAAGCTGTAACTCTGTGAGATGAAATAACAGAACACAAAACAGATTCTGAGAAAGCTTCTTTCCACTTTTTAACAGAGGATATTTCCTTTTTCACCATAGCCTCTAGGGCCTTCCAAATACCACTTTGCAAATTCCACAAGAACAGTCTTAGCGAAAGTCTTCTTGAGGGGAAAGCGGTAACTCTGTGAGATGACTTAACAGAACAGAAAGCAGTTTCTCAGAAAGCTTCTTTCCAATTTTTAACGGAAGGAATTTCCTTTTTCACCATAGCCCTCTTTGGGCTTACAATTATCACTTTGCAAATTCCACAAGAACAGTCTTAGCGAAAGGCTTCTTGAGGGGAAAGCTGTAACTCTGCGAGGTGAATTAACAGATCACAAAGCAGTTTCTCAAAAGGCTTCTTTTTAGTTTTTATCTTAGGATATTTCCTTTTTCACCATAGCCCTCCATGGTCTTCCAAATATCACTTTGCATGTTCCACAAGAACAGTCTTAGCAAAAGGCTTCTTCAGGGGAAAGCTGTAATTCTGTGAGATGTATTGACAGAACACAAAGCAATTTCTCAAAAAGCTGCTTTCCAGTTTTTAACTGAAGATATTTCCTTTTTCACCGTAGCCCTCTATGGGCTTCCAAATATCACCTTGCAAATTCCACAAGAATAGTGTTAGCGAAAGGCTTCTTGAGGGGATAGCTGTAAGTCTGTGAGATGAATTAACAGAACACAAAGCCGTTTCTCAGATAGCTTCTTTCCAGTTTTTAATGAAGAGACTTCCTTTTTCAACATAGATCTCTATGGGCTTCCAAATATCACTTTGAAAATTCCACAAGAACAGTCTTAGCAAAAGGCTTCTTGAGGGGAAAGCTATAACTCTGTGAGATGAATTATCAGAACACAAAGCGGTTTCTCAGAAAGCATCTTTCCAGTTTTTAACGGAAGATATTTCCTTTCTCACCATAGCCCTCTAAGGGCTTCAAAATATCTCTTTGCAAATTCCACAGGAACAGTCTTAGCGAAAGGCTTATGGAGGGGAAAGCTGTAACTCTGTGAGATGAATTAACAGAACACAATGCAGTTTCTCAAAATGTTTCTTTCCAGTTTTTAACTGAAGATATTTCCTTTTCCACATAGCCCTCTATGGGCTTCCAAATATCACTTTGCAAATTCCACATGAACAGTCTTAGCATAAGGATTCTTGAGGGGAAAGCTGTAACTCTGTGAGATGAATTAACAGAACACAATGCAGTTTCTCAAAAAGTTTCTTTCCAGTTTTTAACTGAAGATATTTCCTTTTCCACATAGCCCTCTATGGACTTCCAAATATCACTTTTTAAATTAAAGAAGAACAGTCTTAGTGAGAGGCTTCTTGAGGGGAAAGCTGTAACACTTTGAGATAAATTAAGAGAACACAAAGCCGTTTCTCAGAAAGCTTCTTTCCAGTTTTTAACGGAATTGATTTCCTTTATCACCATAGCCCTCTATGGACTTCCAAATATCACTTTGCAAACTCCACAAGAACAGTCTTAGCGAAAGGCTTCTTGAGAGGAAAGCTATAACGCTGTGAGATGAATTAACAGAACACAAAGCAGTTTTTGAAAAAGCTGTTTTTCAGTTTTTGTCTTAGGATATTTCCTTTTTCACCATAGCCCTGTTTGGGCTTCCAATTATCACTTTGCAAATTCCACAGGAACAGTCTTAGCGAACGGCTTCTTGAGAGGAAAGCTATAACTCTGTGAGATGAATTAACAGAACATAAAGCAGTTTCTGAAAAATTTTCCTTTCAGTTTTTATCTTAGGGTATTTCCTTTTTTACCATAGTCCTGTATGGGCTTCCAAATATCACTTTTTAAATTCCACAAGAACAGTCTTAGAAAAGGCTTCTTAAAGGGAAAGCTGTAACACTGTGAGGTAAATTCACAGAACACAAAACAGTTTCTCAGAAAGCTTCTTTCCAGTTTTTAACTGAAGATATTTCCTGGGAGCAAGATGGCCGAATAGAAACAGCTCCAGTCTCCAACTCCCAGCGTGAGCGACACAGAAGACCGGTGATTTCTGCATTTTCAACTGAGGTACTGGGTTCATCTCACTGGGGAGTGCCAGACGATCGGTGCTGGTCAGCTCCTGCAGCCCGACCAACGAGAGCTGAAGCAGGGCGAGGCATTGCCTCTCCTGGAAGCGCAGGGGGGAAGGGAACCCCTTTTCCTAGCCAGGGGAACTGAGACACACAACACCTGGAAAATCGGGTAACTCCCACCCCAATACTGCGCTTTAAGCAAATAGGCACACCAGGAGATCATATCCCACACCTGGCCGGGAGGGTCCCACACCCACGGAGCCTCCCTCATTGCTAGCACAGCAGTCTGTGATCTACCGGCAAGGCAGCAGCGAGGCTGGCGGAGGGGCGCCCACCATTGCTGAGGCTTAAGTAGGTAAACAAAGCTGCTGGGAAGCTCGAACTGGGTGGAGCTCACAGCAGCTCAAGGAAACCTTCCTGTCTCTGTAGACTCCACCTCTGGGGACAGGGCACAGTAAACAATAACAAACGCAGCAGCTCTGCAGACGCAAACGACTCTGTCTGACAGCTTTGAAGAGAGCAGTGGATCTCCCAACACGGAGGTTGAGATCTGAGAAGGGACAGACTCCCTGCTCAAGTGGGTCCCTGACCCCTGAGTAGCCTAACTGGGAGACATCCCCCACTAGGGGCAGTCTGACACCCCACACCTCACAGGGTGGAGTACACCCCTGAGAGGAAGCTTCCAAAGCAAGTATCAGACAGGTACACTCGCTGTTCAGAAATATTCTATCTTCTGCAGCCTCTGCTGCTGATACCCAGGCAAACAGGGTCTGGCGTGGACTTCAAGCAATCTCCAACAGACCTACAACTGAGGGTCCTGACTGTTAGAAGGAAAACTATCAAACAGAAAGGACACCTACACCAAAACCCCATCAGTACATCACCATCATCAAAGACCAGAGGCAGATAAAACCACAAAGAAGAGGAAAAAGCAGGGCAGAAAAGCTGGAAATTCAAAAAATAAGAGCGCATCTCCCCTGGCAAAGGAGTGCAGCTCATCGCCAGCAACGGATCAAATTGGATGGAGAATGACTTCGACGAGATGAGAGAAGAAGGCTTCAGTCCATCAAATTTCTCAGAGCTAAAGGAGGAATTACGTACCCAGCGCAAAGAAACTAAAAATCTTGAAAAAAAAAGTGGAAGAATTGATGGCTAGAGTAATTAACACAGAGAAGCTCATAAACAAAATGAAAGAGACGAAAACCATGACATGAGAAATACGTGACAAATGCACAAGCTTCAGTAACCGACTCGATCAACTGGAAGAAAGAATGTCAGCGATTGAGGATCAAATGAATGAAATGAAGTGAGAAGAAAATCCAAAAGAAAAAAGAAGATAAAGAAATGAACAAAGCCTGCAAGAAGTATGGGATTATGTAAAAAGACCAAATCTACGTCTGATTGAGGTGCCTGAAAGTGAGGGGGAAAATGGAACCAAGTTGGAAAACACTCTTCAGGATATCATCCAGGAGAACTTCCCCAACCTAGTAGGGCAGGCCAACATTCAAATCCAGGAAATACAGAGAACGCCACAAAGATACTCCTCGAGAAGAGCAACTCCAAGACACATAATTGCCAGATTCACCAAAGTTGAAATGAAGGAAAAAATCTTAAGGGCAGCCAGAGAGAAAGGTCGGGTTACCCACAAAGGGAAGCCCATCAGACTAACAGCAGATCTCTCGGCAGAAACTCTTCAAGCCAGAAGAGAGTGGGGGCCAATATTCAACATTCTGAAAGAAAAGAATTTTAAACCCAGAATTTTATATCCAGCCAAACTAAGTTTCATAAGTGAAGGAGAAATAAAATCCTTTACAGATAAGCAAATGCTTAGAGATTTTGTCACCACTAGGCCTGCCTTACAAGAGACCCTGAAGGAAGCACTAAACATGGAAAGGAACAACCGGTACCAGCCATTGCAAAAACATGCCAAAATGTAAAGACCATCAAGGCTAGGAAGAAACTGCATCAACTAACGAGCAAAATAACCAGTTAATATCATCATGGCAGGATCAAGTTCACACGTAACAATCTTAACCTTAAATGTAAATGGACTAAATGCTCCAATTAAAAGACACAGACTGGCAAACTGGATAAAGAGTCAAGACCCATCAGTCTGCTGTATTCAGGAGACCCATCTCACACGCAGAGACATACATAGGCTCAAAATAAAGGGATGGAGGAAGATTTACCAAGCAAATGGAGAACAAAAAAAAGCGGGGGTTGCAATACTAGTCTCTGATAAAACAGACTTTAAACCATCAAAGATCAAAAGAGACAAAGAAGGCCATTACATAATGGTAAAGGGATCAATTCAACAGGAAGAGCTAACTATCCTAAATATATATGCACCCAATACAGGAGCACCCAGATTCATAAAGCAAGTCCTTAGAGACTTACAAAGAGACTTAGACTCCCATACAATAATAATGGGAGACTTCAACAGTCCACTGTCAACATTAGACAGATCAACGAGACAGAAAGTTAACAAGGATATCCAGGAATTGAACTCATCTCTGCAGCAAGCAGAACTAATAGACATCTATAGAACTCTCCACCCCAAATCAACAGAATATACATTCTTCTCAGCACCACATCGCACTTATTCCAAAATTGACCACATAGTTGGAGGTAAAGCACTCCTCAGTAAATGTACAAGAACAGAAATTGTAACAAACTGTCTCTCAGACCACACTGCAATCAAACTAGAACTCAGGACTAAGAAACTCAATCAAAACCGCTCAACTACATGGAAACTGAACAACAGCCTTAGTGAACGGTTTCTTGCGGAGAAAGCTGTAACTCTGTGAGATGAATTAACATAACACAAAGCAGTTTCTCAGAAAGATTCTTTCCAGTTTTTAACGGAAGATATTTCCTTTTTCACCATAGCCCTGTATGGGCTTCCAAATATCACTTTGCAAATTCCACAAGAACAGTCTTAGCGAAAGGCTTCCTGAGAAAGGCTTCTTGAGGGGAAACTGTAACTCTCTTAGTTGAATTAACAGAACACAAAGCAGTTTCTCAGAAAGCTTATTTTCGGTTTTTATCCTAGGATATTTCCTTTTTCACCATAGCCCTCTATGGGTTCCAACTATCACTTTACTAATTTCACAAAAACAGTCTTAATGAACAGCTTCTTGAGGGGAAAGCTGTAACTCTGTGAGTTGAACTAACAGGACGCAAAGCAGTTTCTCAGAAATCTTCTTTCCAGTTTTTAACGAAAGTTATTTCCTTTTTCACCTTAGCCCTCTATGGGAATCCAAACATCACTTTGCAAATTTCACAAGAACAGTTTTAGCGAAAGGCTTCTTGAGGAGAAACCTGTAACTCTCTGAGATGAATTAACAGAACACAAAGCAGTTTCTCAAAACCTTCCTTTCGGTTTTTATCTTAGGATATATTCTTTTTCGCCAGAGCCCCCTATGGGCTTCCAAATATCACTTTGCAAATCCCACAAGAACAGTCTTAGGGAAAGACTTCTTGAGGGGAAAGCTGCAACTCTCTGAGATCAATTAACAAAAAAAAAAAGCAGTTTCTCAGCAATCTTCCATGTTTTTAACGGAAGATATTTCCTTTTTCACCATAGCCCTCTATGGGTTTCCAAATATCACATTTCAAGTTCCACAAGAACAGTCTTAGCGAAAGGCTTTTGGAGGAGAAAGCTTAAATCTTTAATATGAATTAACAGACACAAAACTGTTTTTCAGAAAGCTTCTTTCCACTTTTTATAGGAAGATATTTCTTTTTTCACCAAAGCCCTCTATATCACTTTGCAAATATCACAAGAACAATCTTACTGAACGGCTTCTTGAAAGGAAAGCTGTAACTCTATGAGATGAACTAACAGAACACATGGCAGTTTCTCAGAAAGCTTCTTTCTAGTTTTTAACGGAAGATATTTCCTTTTCCACCATAGCCCTCTATGGGCTTCCGAATATCACTTTGCAAATTTCACAAGAACAGTCTTAGAGAAATGCTTCTTGAAGGGAAAGCTGTAACTCTGTGAGATGAATTAACAGAACCCAGAGCAGTTTCTCAGAAATCTTCTTTCCAGTTTTTATGGAAGATATTTCCTTTTTCAGCATAGCCCTCTATGGGCTTCCAAATATCACTTTGCAAATTCCACAAGAACAGTCTTAGTGAATGGCTTCTTGAGGGGAAATCTGTAACTCTATGAGATGAATTAAGAGAACACAGCGCAGTTTCTCATAATGCTTCCTTTCGGTTTTTATCTTAGGATATTTTCTTTTTTGCCAGAGCCCCCAATGGGCTTCCAAATATCACTTTGCAGATTCCACAAGAACAGTCTTAGGGAAAGACTTCTTGAGGGGAAAGCTGTAACTCTCTGAGATCAATTAACAAAAAAAAAAAGCAGTTTCTCAGAAATCTTCTTCCAAGATTTTAATGGAAGATATTTCCTTTTTCACCATAGCCCTCTATGGGTTTCCAAATATCACATTTCAAGTTCCACAAGAACAGTCTTAGCGAAAGGCTTTTGGGGGAGAATGCTTAAATCTGTAATAAGAATTAACGGACACAAAACTGTTTTTCAGAAAACTTCTTTCCACTTTTTAACGGAAGATATTTCTTTTTTCACCATAGCCCTCTATGTGCTTCCAAATATCACTTTGCAAATATCACAAGAACAGAGGAAAGCTGTAACTCTTTGAGATGAACTAACAGAACACAAAGCAGTTTCTCAGAAAGCTTCTTTCCAGTTTTTAACGGAAGATATTTCCTTTTCCAACAAAGCCCTCTAAGGGCTTCCGAATATCACTTTGAAAATTCCACAAGAACATTCTTAGCGAAATGCTTCTTGAAGGGAAAGCTGTAACTCTGTGAGATGAATTGACAGAACCCAGAGCGGTTTCTCAGAAATCTTCTTTCCAGTTTTTACGGAAGATATTTCCTTTTTCAGCATAGCCCTCTATGGGCTTCCACATATCACATTGCAAATTCCACAAAAACAGTCTTAGGGAAAGGCTTCTTGAGGGGAAAGCTGTAGCTCTGTGCAATGAATTAATAGAACACAAAGCAGTTTCTCAGAAAGCTTCTTTCCAGTTTATATCGGAAGATATTTCCTTTTTCACCATATCCCTCTATGGGCTTCCAAATATCACTTTGCAAATTTCACAAGAACAGCCTTAGCGAAGGGCTCCTTGAGACAGGCTTTTTAGGGGAAAGCTGTAACTCTATGAGTTGAATTAACAGAACACAAAACAGGTTATCTGAAAGCTTGTTTCCAGTTTTTAACGGAAGATATTTCCTTTTTCACCGTATCCTCCTATGGGCTTCCAAATATCACTTTGCAAATTCCACAAGAACAGTCTTAGTGAATGGCTTCTTGAGGGGAAAGCTATAACTCTGTGAGATGAATTAAGAGAACACAGTGCAGTTTTTCATAAACCATCTTTTCGGTTTTTATGTTACGATATTTTCTTTTTCACCATAGCTCTCTAAGTGCTTCCAAATATAACTTTGCAAATTCCACAAGAATACTCTTAGGGGAAGGCTTCTTGAAGGGAAAGCTGTAACAGTGTGAGATGAATTAACAGAACACAAAGTAGTTTCTCAGAAAGCGTCTTTCCAGTTTTTAACCGAAGTTATTTTCTTTATTACCATAGCCTTCTATGGGCTTACATATATCAGTTTGCAAATTTCACAAGAACAGTCTTAGCGAAGGGCTTCTTGAGGAGAAAGCTGTAACTCTCTGAGATGAATTAACAGAACACAAAGCAGTTTCTCAGAAAGCTTCTTTTCGGTTTTTAACGGAAGATATTTCCTTTTTCAGCATAGCCCTTCAGGGCTTCCAATATCACTTTGCAAATTCCACAGGAACAGTCTTAGGGAAAGCCTTCTTGAGGGAAAAGGTGTAACTCCGTGAGATGAACTAACAGAACACAAAGCAGTTTCTCAGAACGCTTCTTTTCGGTTTTTATCTTAGGATATTTCCATTTTCACCATAGCCCTATAAGGGTTTCCAAGGAAGACTTTGCAAATTCCACAACAACTGCGTTATTGAAAGGCTTCTTGAGGGGAAAGCTGTAATTCTCTGAAATGAATTAACAGAACACAAAGAAGTTTCTCTGAAAGATTCCTTTGGGTTTTTATCTTAGGATATTTGCTTTTCCACCATAGCTCTCTATGGGATTCCAAATATCACTTTTCAAATTCCACAAGAACAGTTTTCGGGAAAGGTTTCTTGAGGGGAAAGCTGTAACTCTGTGAGGTGAATTAACAGAACTCAAATCAGTTTCTCTGATATCTTATTTCCAGTTTTTAACGGAAGATATTTCCTTTTTCTCCTTAGCCCCCTGTGGGCTTCCAAATATCACTTTGCAAATTCCACAAGAACAGCCTTAGCGAAAGGCTTCTTGAGGGGAAAGCTGTAACTCAGTGAGATGAATTAACAGAACACAAAGCAGTTTCACAGAAAGCTACTTTTCAGTTTTTATCTTAGGATATTTCCTTCTTCACCGTAGCCCTCTATGGGCTTCCAAATATCAGTTTGCAAATTTCACAAAAACTGTCTTAGTGAACGGCTTCTTGAGGGGAAAGCTGTAACTCTGTGTGGTGAGCTAACAGAACACAAAGCAATTTTCCAGAAAGCTTCTTTTCAGTTTTTATCTTAGAATAATTCCATTTTCAGCTTAGACCTCTATGGGCTTCCAAATATCACTTTGCATATTCCACAAGAACAGTCTTAGAGAAAGGCTTCTTGAGAGGAAAGCTGTAACTCTGTGAGAAGAATTAACAAAAGACAAAGCAGTTTCTCAGAAAGCTTCTTTTCGGCTTTTATCTCAGGATATTTCCATTTTCACCATAGCTCTCTATGGGCTTCCAAATATCACTTTGCAAATTACAAAAGAACAGTCTTTGCGAAAGGCTTCTTGAAGAGAAAGCTGTAAATCTCTGAGATGAGTTAACAGTACAGAAAGCAGTTCCTCAAAAGCTTCTTTTCAGTTTTTATCTTAGGATATTTCCTTTTTCACCATAGTTCTCCAGGGGCTTCCAAATATCACTTTGCAAATTCCACAAGAAAAGTCTTAGCGAAAGGTTTCATGAGGGGAAAGCTGTAACTCTGTGAGATGAATTAACAGAACACAAAGTGTTTTCTCAGAAGACTTCTTTCCAGTTTTTATCTGAAGATATTACCTTTTTCACCATAGACCCCTTTGGGCTTTCAAATATCACAGTGCAAATTCCACAAGAACAGTCTTAGCGAAAGGCTTCTTGTGGAGAAAGCTGTAATTCTGTGAGATGACTTAACAGAACACAAAATAGTTTCTCAGAAAGCTTCTTTCCAGTTTTCAACTTAAGATATTTCCTTTTTCACCATAGCACTCTATGTGCGTCCAAATATCACTTTCCAAATTCCACAAGAACAGTCCTAGCGAAAGGCTTCTTGAGGAAAAAGCAGTAACCCTCTGAGATGAATTAACAGAACAAAAAGGAGTTTCTCAGAAGGCTTCTTTTCAGTTTTAAACTGAAGATATTTCCTTTTTCACCATAGCCCTCTACGGGCTTGCAAATATCACTTTGCAAGTTAAACAACAACAGCCTTCACGAAAGAATTCTTGAGGGGAGAGCTGTAACTCTGTGAGATGCATTAACAGAACACAAAGCAGTCTCTCAGAAATCTTCTTTCCAGTTTTTAACTGAAGATATTTCCTTTTTCAACATGGCCACTTATGGACTTCCAACGATCACTTTGCAAATTCACAAGAACAGACTTAGCGAAAGGCTTCTTGAAGGGAAAGCTGTAACTCTGTGAGATGAATTAACAGAACACAAAGCAGTTTCTCAGAAAGCTTCTTTTCAGTTTTTATCTTAGGATATATCCTTTTTCACCATAGCCCTCTAAGGGTTTCCAAATATCACGTTGTAAATTCCACACAACAGTCTTAGCGAATGGCTTCTTGAGGAAAAGCTGTAACTCTCTGAGATGAATTTAAAAAAACACAAAGCAGTTTCTTAGAAAGATTATTTCCAGTTTTTAACGGAAGATATATCCTTTTTCACCATAGAACTCTAAGGGCTTCCAAATATCACTTTGTAAATTCCACAAGAACAGTCTTAGAGAAAAGTTTCTTAAAGGAAAAGCTGTAACTTTGTGAGATGTATTAACAGAACACAAAACAGTTTCTCAGTAAGATTCCTTTGTTTTTTTATTTTAGGATATTTCCTTTTTCACCATAGCTCTCTATGGGCTTCCAAATATCATGTTGCAAATTCCACAAGAACAGTCTTAGGGAAAGGCTTCTTGAGGGGAAAGCTGTAAGTCTGTGAGATGAACTAACAGAACCCAAAGCAGCCTCTCAGAAATCTTCTTTTCAGTTTTTAACGGAAGATATTTCCTTTTTCACCTTAGCCCTCTGTGGGCTTCCAAATATCACTTTGCAAATTCCCCAAGAAAAGTCTTAGCGAAAGAATTCTTGAGGAGAAAGCTCTAACTCTGTGAGATGAATTAACAGAACACAAAACAGTTTCTGAGAAAGCATCTTTCCAGTTTTTAAAGGAAGATATTTCCTTTTTCACCCTAGCCCTCTATGGGCTTAAAATATCACGTTGCAAATTCCACAAGAACAACCTCAGCGAAAGGCTTCTTGAGGGGAAAGCTGTAACTCTGTGAGATGAATTTACAGAACACAAAGCAGTTTCTCAGGAAGCTTCTTTCAGTTTTTAACTGAAGATATTTCCTTTTTCACCATGGCCCTCTATGGGCTTCCCGATATCAGTTTGCAAGTTTCACAAAAACTGTCTTAGCGACAGGCTTCTTGAGGGCAAAGCTGTAACTCTGTGAGATGAACTAACAGAACACGAAGCAGCTTCTCAGAAAGCTTCTTTCTAGTTTCTAATTGAAGGTATTTCCTTTTTCACCATAGCCTTCTATGGGCTTCCAAATATCACTTTGCAAATTTCACAAGAACAGTCTTAGTGAACGGCTTCTTGAGGATAAAGCTGTAACTCTATGAGATGAACTAACAGAACACAAGGCAGTTTCTCAGAAAGCTTCTTTTCAGTTTTTATCTTAGGATATTTCCATTTTCACTATAGCACTCTATGGGCTTCCGAATATCACTTTGCAAATTCCACAAAAATAGTATTAGCGAAAGGCTTCTTAAGGGGAAAGCTCTAACTCTTTGAGATGATTCAACAGAACACAAACCAGTTTTTCAGAAAGCTTCTTTTCAGTTTCTATCATAGGCTATTTCCTTTTTCACCATAGCCCTCTATGGTCTTCCAAATATCACCTTGCAAATTCCACAAGAACAGCCTTAGCGAAAGGCTTCTGGAAGGGAAAGATCTAATTCGGTGAGATGTATTAACAGAAAACACGCCAGTTTCTCAAGAAGCTGCTTTCTCCTTTTTAACGTGAGATATTTCCTTTTTCACCATAGCCCTCTATGGGTTACCAAATATGAATTTGCAAATTGCACAAGAAGAATCTTTGTGAACGGCTCCTTGAGAGGAAAGCTCAAACTCTGTGAGATGAACTAACAGAACACAAAGCAGTTTTTCCGAAAGATTCTTTTTGGGTTTTAACGGAAGATATTCCCTTTTTCACCATAGCCCTCTATAGGCTTCGAAATTTCTCTTTGCAAATTCCACAAGAACAGTCTTAGTGAAAAGCTTCTGCAGGGACAAGCTGTAACTCTGTGAGATGAATTAACAGTACACAAAGCAGATTCACAGAAAGCTTCTGTTCAGTTTTTATATTAGGATATTTCCTTTTTCACCATCGCCTTCTAAGGGCTCCAAATATCTCTTTGCAAATTCCACAAGAACTGTCTTAGTGAAAGGCTTATTGAAGGGAAAGCTGTAACTCTGTGAGTTGAATTAAGAGAAAACAAAGTAGTTTCTCAGAAAGATTCTTTCCAGTTTTAAACTGAAGTTATTTCCTTTTTCACCATAGCCCTCTACGGGCTTCCAATATCACTTTGCAAATTTCACAAGAACAGTCTTAGTGAACGGTTTCTTGAGGGTAAAGCTGTAACTCTGTGATATGAACTAACAGAACACAAGGCAGTATCTCAGAAAGCTTCTTTTCTATTTTTATCTTAGGATATTTCCATTTACACCATAGCCATCTATGGGCTTCCAAATATCACTTTGCAAATTCCACAAAAACAGCCTTAGCGACAGGCTTCTTGAGGGGAAAGCTGTAACTCTGTGAGTTGATTTAACAGAAAACAAAGCAGTTGCTCAGAAAGCTTCTTTTCAGTTTTTATCTTAGGGTATTTCCTTTTTCACCATAGCCCTCTAAGGGCTTCGAAATATCACTTTGCAAATTCCACAAGAATAGTCTTAGCCAAAGACTTCTGGAGGGGAAAGCTGTAACTCTGTGAGATGAATTAACAGAACACAAAGCAGTTTCTCAGAAATCTTCTTTCCAGTTTTTAACGGAAGATATTTCCTTTATCACCGTAGCCCTCTCTGGGCTTCCAAATATCACTTAGCAAATTCCACAAGAACAGTCTTACTGAATGGCTTCTTGAGGGGAAAGCGGTAACACCGTGAGATTAACTAAAAGAACACAAAGCAGTTTCTCAGGAAGCTTCTTCTCGGTTTCTATCTTAGGATATTTCCTTTTTCACCATAGCCATCTATGGGCTTCCAATTATCACTTTGCAAATTCCACAAGAACAGTCTTAGCGGAAGGTGTTTTCAGGGGAAAGCTCTAATTCTTTGAGATGAATTGACAGAACACACAGCAGTTTCTCAGAAAGCTTCTTTTCAGTTTTTAACTGAATATATTTCCTTTTTCACCGTAGCCCTCTATGGGCTTCCAAATATCACTTTGCAAATACCACAACAGCAGCCTTAGCGAAAGGCTTCTTGAAGGTAAAACTGTACCTGTGTGAGTTCAATTAACAGAAAACAAAGCAGTTTCCCAGAAAGTTTCTTTTCAGTTTTTATCTTAGGATATTTACTTTTTCACCATAGCCCTCTAAGGGCTTCCAAATGTCACTTGTCAAATTCCACAAGAACAGTCTTAGTGAACGGCTCCTTGAGCAGAATGCTGTAACTCTGTGAGATGAACTACCAGAACAGAAAGCAGTTTCTCAGAAAGGTTCTTTTCGGTTTTTATCTTAGGATATTTCCATTTTCACCATAGCCCTCTTTGGGATTCCAAAGATCACTTTGCAAATTCCACAACGAGGCCTTAGCGAAAGGCTTTTTGAGGGGAAAGCTATAACTCGGTGAGATGAATTAACAGAACACAAAGCAGTTTCTCAGAAAGCTTCTTTCCAGTTTTTAACGGAAGATATTTCCTTTTTCACCATAGCCCTCTAAGGTCTTCGAAATATCACTTTGCAAATTCCACAAGAACAGTCTTAGCGAAAGGCTTCTTGAAGGGAGAACTGTAACTCGGTGAGATGAATTAACAGAACACTAAGCAGTTTCTCAGAAAGCTTCTTTCCAGTTTTTAACTGAAGGTATATCCTTTTTTACCATAGCCCTCTAAGGGCTTCCAAATATCTCTTTGAAAATTACACAAGAACAGTCTTAGCGAAAGGCTTCTTTAGGGGAAAGCTGGAACACTGTGAGATGAATTAACAGAACACAAAGCAGCTTCTCAAAAAGCTTGTTTTCAGTTTTTATCTTAGTCTATTTCCTTTTTCACCATAGCCCTCTCTGGGCTTCCAAATATCACTCTGCAAATTCCACAAGAGCCGTCGTAGCGAAAGGCTTCTTGAGGGGAAAGCTGTAACACTTGGAGATGAATTAACAGAACACAAAGCAGTTTCTCAGAAGCTTCTTTCCTGTTGTTAACTGAAGATATTTCCATTTTCACCGTAGCCCTCTATGGGCTTCCAAATATCACTTTGCAAATCCCACAGGAACAGACTTAGCGAAAGGCTTATTGTGGGTAAAGCTGTAACTCGGTGAGATGTATTAACATAACACACGGCAGATTCTCATAAAACTTCTTTCCAGTTTTTAACGGAAGATATTTCCTTTTTCACCATAGCCCTGTATGGGCTTCCAAAGATCACTTCGCAAATTCCACAAGAAGAGTCTTAGTGAAAGGCTTCTTGAGGGAAAGCTGTAACTCTGTGAAATGAATTAACAGAACACAAAGCAGTTTCTCAGAAGCTTCTTTCCAGTTGTTAACTGAAGATAATTCCATTTTCACCGTAGCCCTCTATGGGCTTCCAAATATCATTTTGCAAATCCCACAGGAACAGTCTTAGCGAAAGGCTTCTTGTGGGGAAAGCTGTAACTCGGTGAGATGTATTAACATAACACACGGCAGATTCTCATAAAACTTCTTTCCAGTTTTTAACGGAAGATATTTCCTTTTTCACCATAGCCCTCTATGGGCTTCCAAAGATCACTTTGCAAATTCCACAAGAAGAGTCTTAGTGAAAGGCTTCTTGAGGGAAAGCTGTAACTCTGTGAGTTGAATTGACAGAACACAAAGCAGTTTCTCAGAAAGCTTATTTTCAGTTTCTATCTTAGGATAATTCCTTTTTCAAAATAGACTTCCATTGGCTTCCAAATATGACTTTGCAAATTCCACAAGAACAGTCTTAGCGAAAGGCTTCTGGAGGTGAAGCTGTAACTCTGTGAGATGAATTAACAGAACAAATAGCAATTTCTCAGAAATCTTCTTTCCAGTTTTTAACAGAAGAAATTTCCTTTTTCACCATAGCCCTCTATGGACTTCCAAATATCACTTTGCAAATCCCACAAGAACAGTCCTAGCGAATGTCTTCTTGAGGGAAAAGCTGTAACTCGGTGAGGTGCATTAAGAGAACACATGGCGGTTTCTCAGAAAGCTTATTTCCAGTTTTTAAGAGAAGATTGTTCCTTTTTTACCATAGCCCTCTGCGGGTTTCCAAATATCACGTTGCAAATTCCACAAGAACAGTCTTAGTGATCGGCTTCTTGAGGGGAAAGCTGTAACTTTGTGAGATGTATTAGCAGAACACAAATGAGTTTCTCAGAAGTCTTCTTTCCAGTTTTTAACGGAAGATATTTCCTTTTTCACCATAGCACTCTGCGGGCTTCCAAATATCACGTTGCAAATTCCACAAGAACAATCTTAGCGAAAGGCTTCTGGAGGGGAAATCTATAACTCCGTGAGATCAATTAAGAAAACACAATGCAGTTTTTCAGAAAGCATCTTTTCAGTTTTTATCTTAGGATATTTCCTTTTTCACCATAGCCTTCTAGGAGCTTCCAAATATCACTTTGAAAATTCCACAAGAACAGTCTTATGGAAAGGCTTCTTGAGGTGAAAGCTGTAGACTGTGAGAGGAATTAACAGAACACAAAGAAGTCTCTCAGAAAGCTTCTTTCCTGTTTTTAATGGAAGATATTACCTTTTTCACCATAGCCATCTACGGGCTTCTAAGATCACTTTGCAAATTCCACAAGAACAGTCTTAGCGAAAGGCTTCTGGAGAGCAAAGCTGTAATTCTGTGAGATGAACTAACAAAACACAAAGCAGTTTCTCAGAAAGCTTCTTTTCGGTTTTTAACGGAAGAAATTTCCTTTTTCATCATAGCCCTCAATGGGCTTCCAAATTTCACTTTCCAAATTCCACAAGAACAGTCTTACAGAAAGGCTTCTTGAGGGGAAAGTTGTAACTCGGTGAGATATATTAACAGAACACACGGCAGTTTCTCAGAAATCTTCTTTCCAGTTTTTAACTGAAGATATTTCCTTTTTCACCATAGCCCTCTCTGGGCTTCCAAATATCACTTTGCAAATTCCACAAGAACAGTCTTAGCGAAAGGCTTCTGGAGGGGAAAGCTGTACATCTGTGAGATGAATTAACAGAACACAAAGCAGTTTCTCAGAAAACTTCTTTTCAGTTTTTATCTTAGGATATTTCCTTTTTCACCATAGCTCTCTCTTTGCTTCCAAATATCACTTTGCAAATTCCACAAGAACAGTGTTAGCAAAAGGTTTCTGGATGGGAGAGCTGTAACTCTGTGAGATGCATTAACAGAACACAAAGCAGTTTCTCAGAAATCTTCTTTCCAGTTTTTAACGGAAGATATTTCCTTTTTCATCTTAGCCGTCTATGGGCTTCCAAATATCACTTTGCAAATTCCAAAAGAAGAGCCCTAGTGAAAGGTTTCTTGAGGGGAAAGCTGTAACTCTGTGAGTTGAATTAACAGAACACAAAGCAGTTTCTCAGAAAGCTTCTTTTCAGTTTTTATCATAGGATATTTCCTTTTTCACCATAGCCCTCTATGGGCTTCCAAATATCACTTTGCAAATTCCACAGGAACAGTCTTAGCGAAAGGCTTCTTTAGGGAAAATCTGTAACTCTGTCATATGAATTAACAGAACACAAATCAGTTTCTCAGAAAGCTTCTTTTCGGTTTTTATCTGAGGATATTTCCATTTTCACAGTAGATCTCTATGGGCTTCCAAATATCATTTTGCAAATTACACAAGAGGAGACATAGCTGAAGGCTTCTTGAGGGGAAAGTTGTAACTCGTTGAGATGAATTAACAGAACACATAGCAGTTTCTAAGAAAGCTTCTTTTCAGTTTTTAATGAAAGATATTTCCTTTTTCAACATATCCCTCTATGGGCTTCCAAATATCACTTTGCAAATTCCTCAAGAACAGTCGTAGCAAAGGTCTTCTTGAGAGCAAAGCTGGATCTGTGTGAGATTTATTAATAGAACACATGGCAGTTTCTCAGAAAGCTTCTTTCCAGTTTTTAACGGAAGATATTTTGTTTTTCACTATAGCCCTCTGTGGGCTTTCGAATATCACTTTGCAAATTCCACAAGAACAGTCTTAGGGAAAGGCTTCTGGAGGGGAAAACTGTAACTCAGTGAGTTGAATTAACAGAACACAAAGCAGTGTCTCAGAAAGCTTCTTTCCAGTTTTTAACTGAAGAAATTTCCTTTTTCACCATAACCATATTTGGGCTTCCAAATATCACTTTGCAAATCCCACAAGAACTGTCTTATCGAAAGGCTTCTTGAAGAGAAAGTTGTAATCCTGTGAGATGAATTATCAGAACACAAAACAGTTTCTCAGAAATCTTCTTTCCAGTTTTTAACTGAAGATATTTCCTTTTTCACCGAAGCTCTCTAGGGGCTTCCAAATATCACTTTGCAAATTCCACAAAAACAATCTTAGCGAATGACTTCTCTAGGGGAATGCTGTAACTCCGTTAGATAAATTAACAGAACACAAAGCAGTGTCTCAGAAATCTTCTTCCCAGTTTTTAACGGAAGATATTTACTTTTTCTCCATAGCCCACTATGGGCTTCCAAATATCACTTTGAAATTCCACAAGAACAGTCTTAGCGAAAGGCTTCTGGAGGGGAAAGCTGTACATCTGTGAGATGAATTAACAGAACACAAAGCAGTTTCTCAGAAAACTTCTTTTCAGTTTTTATCTTAGGATATTTCCTTTTTCACCATAGCTCTCTCTTTGCTTCCAAATATCACTTTGCAAATTCCACAAGAACAGTGTTAGCGAAAGGTTTCTGGATGGGAGAGCTGTAACTCTGTGAGATGCATTAACGGAACACAAAGCAGTTTCTCAGAAATCTTCTTTCCAGTTTTTATCGGGAGATATATCCTTTTTCATCTTAGCCGTCTATGGGCTTCCAAATATCACTTTGCAAATTCCAAAAGAAGAGTCTTAGCGAAAGGTTTCTTGAGGGGAAAGCTGTAACTCTGTGAGTTGAATTAACAGAACACAAAGCAGTTTCTCAGAAAGCTTCTTTTCAGTTTTTATCATAGGATATTTCCTTTTTCACCATAGCCCTCTATGGGCTTCCAAATATCACTTTGCAAATTCCACAGGAACAGTCTTAGCGAAAGGCTTCTTTAGGGAAAATCTGTAACTCTGTCATATGAATTAACAGAACACAAATCAGTTTCTCAGAAAGCTTCTTTTCGGTTTTTATCTGAGGATATTTCCATTTTCACTGTAGATCTCTATGGGCTTCCAAATATCATTTTACAAATTACACAAGAGGAGACATAGCTGAAGGCTTCTTGAGGGGAAAGTTGTAACTCGTTGAGATGAATTAACAGAACACATAGCAGTTTCTAAGAAAGCTTCTTTTCAGTTTTTAACGAAAGATATTTCCTTTTTCAACATATCCCTCTATGGGCTTCCAAATATCACTTTGCAAATTCCTCAAGAACAGTCGTAGCAAAGGTCTTCTTGAGAGCAAAGCTGGATCTGTGTGAGATGTATTAATAGAACACATGGCAGTTTCTCAGAAAGCTTCTTTCCAGTTTTTAATGGAAGATATTTTGTTTTTCACTATAGCCCTCTGTGGGCTTTCGAATATCACTTTGCAAATTCCACAAGAACAGTCTTAGGGAAAGGCTTCTGGAGGGGAAAACTGTAACTCAGTGAGTTGAATTAACAGAACACAAAGCAGTGTCTCAGAAAGCTTCTTTCCAGTTTTTAACTGAAGAAATTTCCTTTTTCACCATAACCATATTTGGGCTTCCAAATATCACTTTGCAAATCCCACAAGAACTGTCTTATCGAAAGGCTTCTTGAAGAGAAAGTTGTAATCCTGTGAGATGAATTAACAGAACACAAAACAGTTTCTCAGAAATCTTCTTTCCAGTTTTTAACTGAAGATATTTCCTTTTTCACCGAAGCCCTCTAGGTGCTTCCAAATATCACTTTGCAAATTCCACAAAAACAATCTTAGCGAATGACTTCTCTAGGGGAATGCTGTAACTCCGTTAGATAAATTAACAGAACACAAAGCAGTGTCTCAGAAATCTTCTTCCCAGTTTTTAACGGAAGATATTTCCTTTTTCTCCATAGCCCACTATGGGCTTCCAAATATCACTTTGAAATTCCACAAGAACAGTCTTAGCGAAAGGCTTCTGGAGGGGAAAGCTGTACATCTGTGAGATGAATTAACAGAACACAAAGCAGTTTCTCAGAAAACTTCTTTTCAGTTTTTATCTTAGGATATTTCCTTTTTCACCATAGCTCTCTCTTTGCTTCCAAATATCACTTTGCAAATTCCACAAGAACAGTGTTAGCGAAAGGTTTCTGGATGGGAGAGCTGTAACTCTGTGAGATGCATTAACGGAACACAAAGCAGTTTCTCAGAAATCTTCTTTCCAGTTTTTATCGGGAGATATATCCTTTTTCATCTTAGCCGTCTATGGGCTTCCAAATATCACTTTGCAAATTCCAAAAGAAGAGTCTTAGCGAAAGGTTTCTTGAGGGGAAAGCTGTAACTCTGTGAGTTGAATTAACAGAACACAAAGCAGTTTCTCAGAAAGCTTCTTTTCAGTTTTTATCATAGGATATTTCCTTTTTCACCATAGCCCTCTATGGGCTTCCAAATATCACTTTGCAAATTCCACAGGAACAGTCTTAGCGAAAGGCTTCTTTAGGGAAAATCTGTAACTCTGTCATAAGAATTAACAGAACACAAATCAGTTTCTCAGAAAGCTTCTTTTCGGTTTTTATCTGAGGATATTTCCATTTTCACAGTAGATCTCTATGGGCTTCCAAATATCATTTTGCAAATTACACAAGAGGAGACATAGCTGAAGGCTTCTTGAGGGGAAAGTTGTAACTCGTTGAGATGAATTAACAGAACACATAGCAGTTTCTAAGAAATCTTCTTTTCAGTTTTTAACGAAAGATATTTCCTTTTTCAACATATCCCTCTATGGGCTTAAAAATATCACTTTGCAAATTCCTCAAGAACAGTCGTAGCAAAGGTCTTCTTGAGAGCAAAGCTGGATCTGTGTGAGATGTATTAATAGACGGCAGTTTCTCAGAAAGCTTCTTTCCAGTTTTTAACGGAAGATATTTTGTTTTTCACTATAGCCCTCTGTGGGCTTTCGAATATCACTTTGCAAATTCCACAAGAACAGTCTTAGGGAAAGGCTTCTGGAGGGGAAAACTGTAACTCAGTGAGTTGAATTAACAGAACACAAAGCAGTGTCTCAGAAAGCTTCTTTCCAGTTTTTAACTGAAGAAATTTCCTTTTTCACCATAGCCATATTTGGGCTTCCAAATATCACTTTGCAAATCCCACACGAACTGTCTTATCGAAAGGCTTCTTGAAGGGAAAGCTGTAATCCTGTGAGATGAATTATCAGAACACAAAACAGTTTCTCAGAAATCTTCTTTCCAGTTTTTAACTGAAGATATTTCCTTTTTCACCGAAGCCCTCTAGGGGCTTCCAAATATCACTTTGCAAATTCCACAAAAACAATCTTAGCGAATGACTTCTCTAGGGGAATGCTGTAACTCTGTTAGATAAATTAACAGAACACAAAGCAGTGTCTCAGAAATCTTCTTCCCAGTTTTTAACGGAAGATATTTCCTTTTTCTCCATAGCCAACTATGGGCTTCCAAATATCACTTTGAAATTCCACAAAAGAGACTTACCGAAAAGCTTCTTGAGAAGAAAGCTGTAAGTCTGTGAGCTGAATTACCAGAACACAAAGCAGTTTCTCAGAAAGTTTCTTTCCAGTTTTTAACTGAAGATATTTCCTTTTTTTATCATGGCCCTCTATGGGCTTCCAAATATCACTTTGCAAATTGCACAAGAATAGTCTTAGCGAATGGCTTCTTGAGGAAAAATTTGTAACTCTGGGATACGAATTAAGAGAACACAAAGCAGTTACTCAGAAAGCTTCTTTTCCGTTTTTATCTTAGGATATTTCCTTTTTCACCATAGCCCTATATGGGCTTCCAAATATCACATTGCAAATACCACAAGAACAGTCTTAGCGAAAGGCTTCTTGAGGGGAAATCTGTAACTCGGTTAGACGTATTAACAGAACACACGGCAGTATCTCAGAAGTCTTCTTTCCAGTTTTTAATGGAAGATATTTCCTTTTTCACCATAGCCCTCTATGGGCTTCCAAATATCACTTTGCAAATTCCAAAAGAGCAGTCTTAGCGAAAGGCTTCTGGAGCGGAAAGCTGTAACTCTCTGAAATGAATTAACAGAACACAGAGCTGTTTCTCAAAAAGCTTCTTTCCAGTTTTTAAGGGAAGATATTTCCTTTTTCACCATAGCCCTCTATGGGCTTCCAAATATCACTTTCCACATTCCACATGAACAGCCTTAGCGAAAGGCTTCTTGAGCGGAAAGCTGTAACTCTGTGAGATGAATTAACAAAACACAAAGCAGTTTCTCAGAAATCTTCTTTCAACTTTTTAACTGAGGATATTTCCTTTTTCACTATAGCCCTCTAATGGCTTCCAAATATCACTTTGCAAATTCCACAAGAAGTGTCTTAGCGAAAGACTTCTTGAGGGGAAAGATGTAACTCCGTGATGTGAATTAACAGAACACAAAGCAGTTTCTCAGAAAGCTTCTTTCCAGTTTTTAACTGAGGATATTTCCTTTTTCACCATCGCCCTCTATGGGCGTCCAAATATCAGTTTGCAAATTCCACAAGAACAGTCTTCCCGAAAGGCGTCTTGAGGGGAAAGCTGTAACTCTGTGAGATGAATTAACAGATCACAAAGCAGTTTTTCAGAAATCTTCTTTCCAGTTTTTAACTGAAGATATTTCCTTTATCACCATAGCCCTCTATGGGCTTCCAAATATCACTTTGCAAATTACACAAGAACAGCCTTAGAGAAAGGTTTCTTGAGGGGAAAGCTTTAACTCTGTAAGATAAATTAACAGAACACAAAGCAGTTTCTCAGAAAACTTCTTTCCAGTTTTTAACAGAAGATACTTCCTTTTTCACCATAGCCCCCTATGGGCTTCCAAATATCACTTTTCAAATTCCACAAGATCTGCTTTAGCTAAAGGTTTCTTGAGGAGAAGTTTGTCACACTGTGAGATGAATTAACAGAACACAAAGCAGTTGCTCAGAAAGCTTCTTTTCGGTTTTTATCTCAGAATAATTCCATTTTCACCATAGCCCTCTATGGTCTTTGAAATATAACTTTCCCAATTCCACAAGAACAGTCTTAGCGAAAGGCTTCTTGAGAGGAAAGCTGTAACTCTGTGAGATGAATTAACACAACACATAGCCGTTTCTCAGAATGTTCCTTTTCAGTTTCTATCTTAGGATATTTCCTTTTTCACCATAGCCCCCTATGGGCTTCCAAATATCACTTTGCATATTCCGCAAGAACATTCTTAGTGAAAGGCTTCTTGTGGAGAAAGCTGTAACTCTGTGAGATGAATTAACAGAACACAATGCAGTTTCTCAGAAAGCTTCTTTCAGTTTTTATCTTAGGATATTTCCTTTTTCACCATAGCCCTCTATGGGCTTCCAAATATCACTTTGCAAATGTCACAAGAAGATTCTTACCGAAAGGCTTCTTGATGGGAAAGCTATAACTCTGTGAGATGAATTAACAGAACACAAAGCAGTTTCTCAGAAAGCTTCTTTTCAGTTTTTAGCATAGGATATTTGCTTTTTCACCATATCCCTTTATGGGCTTCCAAATATCACTTTGCAAATTACACAAGAACAGTCTTAGCGAAAGACTTCTTGAGGGGAAAGCTGTAATTCTGTGAGATGAATTTACAGAACACAAAGCAGTTTGTCAGAAATCTTCTTTCCAGTTTTCAACTGAAGATATTTCCTTTTTTACCATAGCCCTCTATGGGCTTCCAAATATCACTTTGTAAATTCAACAAGAACTGTCTCACGGAAAGACTTCTTGAGGGGAGAGCCGAAATTCTGTGAGATGAATTAATAGAAGACAAAGCATTTTGTCAGAAAGCTTCTTTCCACTTTTTAACTGAAGTTGTTTCATTTTTCACCATAGCCCACTATGGGCTCCCAAATATCACTTTGCAAATTCCACAAGAACAGTCTTAGCGAAAGGCCTCTTGAGGGGAAAGCTGTAACTCTGTGAGATGACTTAGCAGAACACAAAGCAGTTTCTCAGAAAGCTTCTTTTCAGTGTTTATCTTAGGATATTTCCTTATTCCATAGCCCTCTAAGGTCTTCTAAATATCACTTTGCAAATTTCACAAGAGCAGTCTTAGTGAAAGGCATCTCCAGGGCAAAGCTGCAACTCTGAGAGATGAATTAACACAACGCAAAGGAGTTTCTCAGAAAGCTTCTTTCCAGTTTTTAACGGAAGATATTTCCTTCTTTACCATAGCCCTCTATAGGCTTCCAAATATCATTTTGAAAATTCCACAAGAACAGCCTTAGCGAAAAGCTTCTTGAGGGGAAAGCTGTAACTCTGTGAGATCAATTAACAGAACACAAGGCAGTTTCTCAGAAAGCTTCTTTTCAGTTTCTATCTTAGGATATTTCCTTTTTCACCATAACCCTCTACGGGTTTCCAAATATCACTTTGCAAATTCCACAAGAACAGTCTTACTGAAAGGCTTCTTGCTGTGAAAGCTATAACTCTGTGAGATGAATTAACAGAACACAAAGCAGTTTCTCAGAAAGCTTCTTTCCAGTTTTTAACGGAAGACAGTTCCTTTTTCAACATAGCCCTCTATTTGCTTCACAATATCACTTTGCTAATTCTACAAGAACAGTCTTTGCGAAAGGCTTCTTGAGGGGAAAGCTGTAACACTGCGTGATCAATTAACGGGAAACCAAGCAGTCTCTCAGAACGTTTCTTTCCAGTTTTTAACGGAAGATATTTCCTTTTTCACCATAGACCTCTATGGACTTCCAAATATCACTTTGCAAATCCCACAAGAAAAGTCTTAGCGAAAGGCTTCATGAGGGGGAACTGTAACTCTGTAAGATGATTTAACAGAACACAAAGCAGTTTCTCAGAAAGCTTCTTTCCAGTTTGTAAATGAAGATATTTCGTTTTTCACCATAGCCCCCTATGGGCTTCCAAATATCACTTTAAATAATCCACCAGAACAGTCTTTGCGAAAGGCTTCTTGAGGGGAAAGCTGTAACACTGCGTGATCAATTAACGGGAAACCAAGCAGTCTCTCAGAACGTTTCTTTCCAGTTTTTAACGGAAGATATTTCCTTTTTCACCATAGACCTCTATGGACTTCCAAATATCACTTTGCAAATCCCACAAGAAAAGTCTTAGCGAAAGGCTTCATGAGGGGGAACTGTAACTCTGTAAGATGATTTAACAGAACACAAAGCAGTTTCTCAGAAAGCTTCTTTCCAGTTTGTAAATGAAGATATTTCGTTTTTCACCATAGCCCCCTATGGGCTTCCAAATATCACTTTAAATAATCCACCAGAACAGTCTTAGCGAAAGGCTTCTTGAGGGGAAAGCTGTAACACTGTGAGATGAATTAACAGAACACAAAGCAGTTTCTCAGAAAGCTTCTTTACGGTTTTTAACGGAAGAGATTTCCTTTTTCACCATAGTCCTCTGTGGGCTTCCAAATATGACTTTGCAAATTACAGAAGTACAGTGTTAGTGAACGACTTCTTGAGGGGAAAGCTATAACACTGTGAGATGAATTAAGATAACACAGTGCAGTTTTTCAGAAAGCATCTTTTCGGTTTTTATGTTACGATATTTTCTTTTTCACCATAGCTCTCTAAGGGCTTCCAAATATCACTTAGCAAATTCCACAAGAACAGTCTTAGGGGAAGGCTTCTTGAAGGGAAAGATGTAACAATGTGAGATGAATTAACAGAACACAAAGTAGTTTCTCAGAAAGCTTCTTTCCAGTTTTTAACCGAAGTTATTTCCTTTATTACCATAGCCTTCTATGGGCTTCCATATATCAGTTTGCAAATTTCACAAGAACAGTCTTAGCGAAGGGCTTCTCGAGGAGAAAGCTGTAACTCTCTGAGATGAATTAACAGAACACAAAGCAGTTTCTCAGAAAGCTTGTTTTCGGTTTTTATCTTAGGATATTTCCATATGCACCATAGCTCTCTATGGCCTTCCAAATATCACTTTGCCAATTCCAAAAGAACAGTCTTTGCGAAAGGCTTCTTGAACGGAAAGCTGTAAATCTCTGAGATGAATTAACAGAACATAAAGCAGTTCCTCAGAAAGCTTCTTTTCAGTGTTTATCTTAGGATATTTCGTTTTTAACCATAGCCCTCTTTGGGCTTCCAAATATCTCTTTGCAAATTCCTCAAGAACAGTCTCAGGGAAAGGCATCTTGAGGGGAAAGCTGTAACTCTGTGAAATGAATTAAAAGAACACAAAGCAGATTCTCAGAAAGTTTCTTTTCCGTTTTTATCTTAGGATATTTCCTTTTTCACCATCGCCTTCTATGCGCTTCCAAATATCACTTTGCCAGTTCCACAAGAACAGTCCTTGGGAAAGGCTTCTTGAGGAGAAAGATGTAACTCTGTGAGATGAATTGAGAGAACACAAAGCAGTTTCTCAGAGAGCTTCTTTCCAGTTTTTAACGGAAGATATTTCCTTTTTCACTATAGCCCTCTATTGGCTTCCAAATATGACTTTGAAAATTCCACAGGAACAGTCTTACTGATAGGCTTCTTGAGGGGAAAGTTAAAATTCTGTGAGATGAATTAAGAGAACACAATGCAGTTTCTGAGAAAGCTCCTTTTCGGTTTTTTTCTTAGGATATTTCCTTTTTCGCCATAACCATCTATGGTCTTCCAATATCACTTTGCAAATTCCACAAGAACAGTCTCAGTGAACGGTTTCTTGAGGGGAAAGCTGTAACTGTGTGAGATGAATTAACAGAGAACAAAGCAGTCTCTTAGAAATCTTCCTTCCAGATTTTAACGGAAGATACTTCCTTTTTCACAATAGCCTCCTATGGGCTTCCAAATATCACATTTCAAATTCCACAAGATCAGCCTTAGCTAAAGGTTTCTTGAGGAGAAATTTGTAACACTGTGAGATGAATTAACAGAACACAAAGCAGTTTCTCGGAAAGCTTCTTTTCACTTTTTATCTTAGGATATTTCCATTTTCACCATAGTCCTCTATGGTCTTCGAAATATCACTTTGCAAATTCCACAAGAACCGTCTTAGCGAAAGGCTTCTTGACTGGAAAGCTGTAACTCTGTGAGATGAATTAACAGAACACAAAGCAGTTTCTCAGAAAGTTTATTTTCAGTTTCAATCTTAGGATATTTCCTTTTTCACCATAGCCCTCTTTGGGCTTCCAAATATCACTTTGCAAATTCGACAAGAACAGTCTTAGCGAAAAGCTTCTTAAGGAGAAAGCTGTAACTCTGTGAGATGAATTAACAGAACACAATGCAGTTTCTTAGAAGGCTTCTTTTCCGTTTTTATCTTAGGATATTTCCTTTTTCACCATAGACCTCTATGGGCTTCCAAATATCGCTTTGCAAATTCTACAAAAACAGATTTAACTATAGGCTTCCTGAGGGGAAAGCTGTAACACTGTGAGATGAATTAACAGAACACAAAGCAGTTTCTCAGAAAGCTTCTTGCCAGTTTTTAACGGAAGATATTTCTTTTTTCACCACAGCCCTCTATGGGCTTCCAAATATCACTCTGCAAATTCCAAAAGAGCAGTCATAGCGAAAGGCTTCTTGAGGGGAAAGCTGCAATTGTGTGAGATGAATTAAGAGAATACAAAGCAGTCTCTCAGAAAGCTTCTTTCCAGTTTTTAACTGAAGATATTTCCTTTTTCACCATGGCCCTTTATGGGCTTCCAAATGTCACTTTGCAAATTCCACAAGAACAGTGTTAGCAAAAGGCTTCTTGAGGGGAATGCTGTAACTCTGTGAGACGAATTAATGGAACACAAAGCTGTCTCTCAGAAAGCTTCCTTCCAGCTTTTAAAGGTAGATATTTCCTTTTTCACCATAGCCCTCTATGGGCTTCCAAGTATCACTTTGCAAATTCCACAAGAACAGTCTTAGGGAACGGCTTCTTGAGTGGAAAGCTGTAACTCTGTGACATGAATTAACAGAAAACAAGGCAGTTTCTCAGAAAGATTCTTTACAGTTTTTAATGGAAGATATTTTCTTTTTCACCATATCCTTCTATGGGCTTCCAATTATTACTTTCCAAATTTCACAAGAACAGTCTTAGTGAACGGCTTCTTGAGGGGAAAGTTGTAACTCTGTGAGATGAACTAACAGAACACTAAGCAGTTTCTCAGAAAGTTTCTTTTCGGTTTTTATCTTAGTATATTTCCTTTTTCACCATAGCCCCTATGAGCTTCCAAACATCACTTTGCAATTTCCACAAGAACAGTCTTAGAGAAAGACTTCTTGAGGGGAAAGCTGTACCTCTCTGAGATGAATTAACAGAACACAAAGCAGTTTCTCAGAAAGCTTCTTTCCAGTTTTTAACTGAAGATATTTCAATTTTCACCATAGCCCTCCATGGGCTACCGAATGTCACTTTGCAAATTCCACAAGAACCGCCTTCGCGATATTCTTTTTGAGGTGAAAGCTGTAACTCTGTGAGATAAATTGACAGAACACAAAGCAGTTTCTGAGAAAGCTTCTTTTCAGTTTTTATCTTAGGATATCTCCTTTTTCACCATAGCCCTCTGTGGGCTTACAAATATCACTTTGCAAATTCCACAAGAACAGCCTTAGGAAAAGGCTTCATGAGGTGAAAGCTGTAAGTCTCTGAGATGAATTAACAGAACACAAAGTAGTTTCTCAGAAATCTTCTTTCCAGATTTTAACGGAAGATATTTCCTTTTTCACCATAGCCCCCTATGGGCTTCCAAATATCACTTTTCAAATTCCACAAGATCAGACTTAGCTAAAAGTTTCTTGAGGAGAAATTTGTAACACTGTGAGATGAATTAACAGAATACAAAGCAGTTTCTCAGAAAGCTTCTTTTCATTTTTTATCTTAGGATATTTCCATTTTCACCATAGCCCTCTACGGTTTTCGAAATATCACTTTGCAAATTCCACAAGAACAGTCTTAGCGAAAGGCTTCTTGAGGGGAAAGCTGTAATTGTGTGAGCTGAATTAAGAAAATACAAAGCAGTCTCTCAGAAAGCTCCTTTCCAGTTTTTAACTGAAGATATTTCCTTTTTCATCATGGCCCTTTAAGGGCTTCCAAATAGCACTTTGCAAATTCCACAAAAACAGTCTTAGCGAAAGGCTTCTTGAGGGGAAAGCTGTAACTCTGTGAGATTAATTAATGGAACACAAAGCTGTCTCTCAGAAAGCTTCTTTCCAGCTTTTAAAGGAAGATATTTCCTTTTTCATCATAGCTCTCTATGGGCTTCCAAATATCTCTTTGCAAATTCCACAGAACAGTCTTAGGGAAAGGCTTCTAGAGTGGAAAGCTGTAACTCTGTGACATGAATTAACAGAACACAAGGCAGTTTCTCAGAAAGATTCTTTACAGCTTTTTATGGAAGATATTTTCTTTTTCACCATAGCCCTCTATGGGCTTCCAAATATTACTTTCGAAATTTCACAAGAACAGTCTTAGTGAACGGCTTCCTGAGGGGAAAGCTGTAACTCTGTGAGATGAACTAACAGAACACTAAGCAGTTTCTCAGAAAGTTTCTTTTCGGTTTTTATCTTAGTATATTTCCTTTTTCACCATAACCCCTATGAGCTTCCAAACATCACTTTGCAATTTTCACAAGATCAGTCTTAGAGAAAGACTTCTTCAGGGGAAAGTTGTACCTCTCTGAGAGCAATTAAGAGAACACAAAGCAGTTTCTCAGAAAGCTTCTTTTCAGTTTTTATCTTAGTATATTTCCTTTTTCACCATTACCTTCTAAGGTCTTCCAAATATCCCTTTGCAAATTCCACAAGAACACTCTTAGCGAAAGGCTTCTTGAGGGGAAAGCTGTAACTCTGTGAGATGAATTAACAGAACACAAAGCAGTTTCTCAGAAATCTTCTTTCCAGTTTTTAACTGAAGATATTTCCTTTTTCACCGTAGCCCTCCATGGGCTTCCAAATGTCACTTTTCAAATTCCACAAGAACCGCCATCGCGAAAGTCTTCTTTAGGGGAAAGCTGTATCTCTGTGAGAGAAACTGACAGAACACAAAGCAGTTTCTCAGAAAGCTTCTTTTCAGTTTTTATCTTAGGATATCTCCTTTTTTCACCATAGCCCCCTATGGGCTTCCAAATATTACTTTTCAAATTCCACAAGATCAGCCTTAGCTAAAGGTTTCTTGAGGAGAAATTTGTAACAATGTGAGATGAATTAACAGAACACAAAGCAGTTTCTGAGAAAGCTTCCTTCCACTTTTTAACGGAAGATATTTCCTTTTTCACCATGGCCCTCTATGGGCTTCCAAATATCACTTTGCAAATTCCACAAGAACAGTCTTTGCGAAAGGCTTCTTGAGGGCAAAGCTGTAACTCTGTGAGATGAATTAACAGAACACAAAACAGTTTCTCAGAAAGCTTCTTTCCTGTTTTTAACGGAAGTTATTTCCTTTTTCACCGTAGCCCTCTATGGACTTCCAAATATCACTTTGCAAATTCCACAAGAACAGTCTTGGCGAAAGGCTTCTTGAGGGCAAAGCTGTAACTCTGTGAGATGAATTAACAGAACACAAAGCAGTTTCTCAGAAAGCTTCTTTCCTGTTTTTAACGGAAGTTATTTCCTTTTTCACCGTAGCCCTCTATGGGCTTCCAAATATCACTTTCAAATTCCAGAAGAACAGTCTTAGCGAAAAGCTTCTTCAGGAGAAAGCTGTATCTCTGTGAGATGAATTAACAGAACACAATGCAGTTTTTTGGAAGGCTTCTTTTCAGTTTTTATCTTAGGATATTTCCTTTTCCACCATAGCCCTCTATGGGCTTCCAAATATCACTTTGAAAATTCCACAAGAACAGTCTCAGCGAAAGGCTTCTTGAGGTGAAAGCTGTAACCCTGTGAGATGAATTAACAGAACACAAAGCAGTTTCTCAGAAAGCTTCTTTTCAGTTTTTATCTTAGGATATTTCCTTTTTCTCCATAGCCCTCTATGGGCTTCCAAACGTCACTTTGCAAATTTCACCGGAACACTCTTAGGGAAAGGCTTCTTGACGGGAAATCTGTAACTCTGTCAGATGAATTAACAGAACACAAAGCAGGTTCTCAGAATCCTTCTTTTCAGGTTTTAACGGAAGATATTTCCTTTTTCACCGTAGCCCTCTATGGGCTTCCAAATATCACTTTGCACATTCCACAAGAACAGTCTTAGCGAAAGGCTTCTTGAGGGGAAAGCTTCTTGAGGGGAAAGCTTCTTTCCAGTTTTTAAGGACAGTTATTTCCTTTTTCACCATAGCCCTCTATGGGCTTCCAAATATTACTTTCCAAATATCACAAGAACAGTCTTAGTGAACGGCTTCTTGAGGGGAAAGCTGTAACTCTGTGAGATGAACTATCAGAACACAAAGCAGTTTCTCAGAAATCTTCTTTTCGGTTTTTATCTTAGTATATTTCCTTTTTCACCATAGCCCTCTATGGCCTTCCAAATATCACTTTGCAAATTCCACAAGAACTGTCTTAGCGAAAGGCTTCTTGAGGGGAAAGCTGTAACTCTCTGAGATGAATTAACAGAACACAAAGCAGTGTCTCAGAAAGCTTCTTTTCACTTTTTTTTTAAATATTACATGCTTAATTTCTTTTTCATTTATATAATTTTTTGTAACAATCACTCATGAAATATCAGAATTCTTATTACTTAGTACATAAAGAATATTCAAGAAATATTTTTGCAGTAGAAAGCTAGCCAAGTATGAGCAGGGCAGGAGAGGGCTCCCCTCTTCCACACACCAAATGTGTTGGGAAACCCTCAGGTGATGGTCAAGGGGTTGTTAACTGTTTCTCTAAAGTAGTAATTGGTCATACCTGGTGTCAAGGAAAGGCAAGCTTCTAAAAGAAAACACCTGAAACTGATCAGCAACTTCCCAATGAGATCTCAGGAGTGAGGAGAAGTATGGCAAGATCCCAGAAGTATGCCAATGTATAAAACCCCAAGTCAAGAAGTCAAGCCGTGCACTTGGCTTCTCAAGTATCCCACTTGGCCCTCTTCCAGGTTGTACTTCCCTTCTTTTCCTTTCTGTTTTAAAGTCTTTTAATAAACCTTCACTCCTGCTCTGAGAATTACCTCTGTCTCACTTTCTGCCTTATGCCCCTTAGTGGAATTCCTTCTGAGGAAGCAAGAATGGAGGGTGCTGCAAACCTATACAGATTCGTCGCCAATGTCTCCAGAACTCGGATGTCTTCCACAGGTAATAACATTGCTTTAAATATTTTTCATAATTATATCATGCTAAAAAACTAAGTATAACAGTGTCAAATACAAATACAATTAAAGCTTTTTGAATTCTATTTTACTTTACAAGTTTTTTTAAATCAATTATGATTTTTCCTGGTGCAATTAAATTATAATTCTTTTCATATTTATATTTAATCATTTTATATAGAATTATTTTATATTTCTAGTACTTATTATTCTAGTATATCTCTTTTAGGCTTACTTTATGTCTCACTTTTATAAAAATAAGTAAAATATATATTTGATACATTACAATAACTTAGCAAAATGCTCAGGTATAATGCTATTTAAAAATTAATGTACCATATTTATATAATAATGCTATAATTTTCTCATAAAATAATAAATCTTTTTAATGTTTGAAATTATAGGATGATAAGTGGTTTTAATTTATTCCCCTTGTTTGAATTTTCAGTAGTGAATATGTTCTTTCAAAAATATTTTTATGATAAATTCCAAATGCATACAATAGTGGATTACCTCTAGGTACTCATCATTCATTTCACCAACATCAACACTTGTCCAATTCCTTTTATCTTCACTCACTTCTCCCCATTTCCCCCAACCGCATTCCTGCCACAACTGCTGACTCAAACCGTTCAAAGGATTGTTTGGTCAATCCTTTTGTAACAATTTAGTTATGTGCTTTTCCTAAAAAATAAGTGGAAGATTATTTTCTATATTTTATTTTTTATTTTTTATTTTTTCAAATTATTTATTTCAATTTTGTGGGTATACAGTAGATGTATGTATTTATGGGGTGCATGAGATGTTCTGATTCAGGCATGCAATGAATAATAATCACATCACGTAAAATGGGGTATCCATTCTCTCAAGCATTTATCCTTTGTGTTACAAGCAATCCAATTAGACTCTTTTAGTTATTTTAAAATGCACAGTTAAATTATTACTGACTATAGTTGCCTTGTTGTGCTATCAAATACTAGATCCTATTTATTCTTTCTGTTTTTTTGTACCCATTAACCATCTCCAGCTTTGCCTCAAACCCCCACTACCCTTCCCAGCCTCTGGTAACCATGCTTCTACTCTCTATCTCCATGAATTCAATTGTTTTGATTTTTAGATCTCACAAATAAGTGAGAACATGAAATTAGAATTATTATTAAACAGATCTCAAAATGTGACTTAGTTGCATATCTTCTCCTCCTCTGCCTGTATCAACCTGTTTCAGCCTGGAAGCCTGTAGTGGGAAGGAGAGATGTGGTTGGTTGTTTCTTTTTTTTTTTTTTAAATATATATATATATATTTTAAGTTCTAGGGTACATGTGCATAATGTGCAGGTTTGTTACATATGTATACTTGTGCCCTGTTGCTGTGCTGCACCCATCAATTCGTCAGCACCCATCAACTCGTCATTTACATCAGATATAACTCCCAATGCAATCCCTCCCGCCTCCCCCATCCCCATGATAGGCCCCGGTGTGTGATGTTCCCCTTCCCGAGTCCAAGTGATCTCATTGTTCAGTTCCCACCTATGAGTGAGAACATGCCGTGTTTGGTTTTCTGTTCTTGTGATAGTTTGCTAAGAATGATGGTTTCCAGCTGCATCCATGTCCCTACAAAGGACACAAACTCATCCTTTTTTTGGCTGCATAGTATTCCATGGTGTATATGTGCCACATTTTCTTAATCCAGTCTGTCACTGATGGACATTTGGGTTGATTCCAAGTCTTTGCTATTGTGAATAGTGCCGCAATAAACATACGTGTGCATGTGTCTTTATAGCAGCATGATTTATAATCTTTTGTGTAGATACCCAGTAATGGGATGGCTGGGTCATATGGTACATCTAGTTCTAGATCCTTGAGGAATCGCCATACTGTTTTCCATAATGATTGAACTAGTTTACAATCCCACCAACAGTGTAAAAGTGTTCCTATTTCTCCACATCCTCTCCAGCACCTGTTGTTTCCTGACTTTTGAATGATCGCCATTCTAACTGGTGTGAGATGGTATCTCAGTGTGGTTTTGATTTGCATTTCTCTGATGGCCAATGATGATGAGCATTTTTTCATGTGTCTGTTGGCTGTATGAATGTCTTCTTTTGAGAAATGTCTGTTCATATCCTTTGCCCACTTTTTGATGGGGTTGTTTGTTTTTTTCTTGTAAATTTGTTTGAGGTCTTTGTAGGTTCTGGATATTAGCCTTTGTCAGATGAGTAGATTGCAAAAATTTTCTCCCATTCTGTAGGTTGCCTGTTCACTCTGATGGTAGTTTCTTTTGCTGTGCAGAAGCTCTTTAGTTTAATGAGATCCTATTTGTCAATTTTGGCTTTTGCTGCCGTTGCTTTTGGTGTTATGGACATGAAGTCTTTGCCCATGCCTATGTCCTGAATGGTACTCCCTAGGTTTTCCTCTAGGGTTTTTATGGTCTTAGGTCTAACGTTTAAGTCTCTAATCCATCTTGAATTAATTTTCGTATAAGGAGTAAGGAAAGGATCCAGTTTCAGCTTTCTGCTTATGGCTAGCCAATTTTCCCAGCACCATTTATTAAATAGGGAATCCTTTCCCCATTTCTTGTTTCTCTCAGGTTTGTCAAAGATCAGATGGCTGTAGATGTGTGGTATTGTTTCTGAGGACTCTGTTCTGTTCCATTGGTCTATATCTCTGTTTTGGTACCAGTACCATGCTGTTTTGGTGACTGTAGCCTTGTAGTATAGTTTGAAGTCAGGTAGCGTGATGCCTCCAGCTTTGTTCTTTTGACATAGGATTGTCTTGGAAATGCGGGCTCTTTTTTGGTTCCATATGAACTTTAAAGCAGTTTTTTCCAATTCTGTGAAGAAACTCATTGGTAGCTTGATGGGGATGGCATTGCATCTATAAATAACCTTGGGCAGTATGGCCATTTTCACAATATTGATTCTTCCTATCCATGAGCATGGTATGTTCTTCCATTTTTTTGTGTCCTCTTTTATTTCATTGAGCAGTGGTTTGTAGTTCTCCTTGAAGAGGTCCTTTACATCCCTTGTAAGTTGGATTCCTAGGTGTTTTATTCTCTTTCAAGCAATTGTGAATGGAAGTTCATTCATGATTTGGCTCTCTGTTTGTCTGTTACTGGTGTATACGAATGCTTGGGATTTTTGCACATTAATTTTGTATCCTGAGACTTTGCTGAAGTTGCTTATCAGCTTAAGGAGATTTCGGGCTGAGACAATGGGATTTTCTAAATATACAATCATGTCATCTGCAAACAGGGACAATTTGACTTCTTCTTTTCCTAACTGAATCCCCTTGATTTCTTTCTCTTGCCTGATTGCCCTAGCCAGGACTTCCAACACTATGTTGAATAGGAGTGGTGAGAGAGGGCATCCCTGTCTTGTGCCAGTTTTCAAAGGGAATTTTTCCAGGTTTTGCCCATTCAGTATGATATTGGCTGTGGGTTGGTCATAAATACCTCTTATTATTTTGAGGTACTTTCCATCAATACCGAATTTATTGAGCGTTTTTAGCATGAAGGGCTGTTGAATTTTGTCAAAAGCCTTTTCTGCATCGATTGAGATAATCATGTGGTTCTTGTCTTTGGTTCTGTTTATACGCTGGATTATGTTTATTGATTTGCGAATGTTGAACCAGACTTGCATCCCAGGGATGAAGCCCACTTGATCATGGTGGATAAGCTTTTTGATGTGCTGTTGCATACGGTTTGCCAGTATTTTATTGAGGATTTTTGCATCGATGTTCATCAGGGATATTGGTCTAAAATTCTCTTTTTTCTGTTGTGTCTCTGCCAGGCTTTGGTATCAGGATGATGTTGGCCTCATAAGATGAGTTAGGGAGGATTCCCTGTTTTTCTATTGATTGGAATTGTTTCAGAAGGAATGGTACCAGCTCCTCCTTGTACCTCTGGTAGAATTCAGCTGTGAATCCATCTGATCCTGGACCTTTTTTCGTTGGTAGGCTATTAATTATTGCCTCAATTTCAGAGTCTGCTATTGATTTATTCAGGGATTCAACTTCTTCCTGGTTTAGTCTTGGAAGAGTGTAAGTGTCCAGGAAATTATCCATTTCTTGTAGATTTTCTAGTTTATTTGCGTAGAGGTGTTTATAGTATTCTATGATGGTAGTTTGTATTTCTGTGGGGTCGGTGGTGATATCCCCTTTATCACTTTTTATTGCGTCTATTTGATTCTTCTCCCTTTTCTTCTTTATTAGTCTTGCTAGCGGTCTGTCAATTTTGTTGATCTTTTCAAAAAACCAACTCCTGGATTCATTGATTTTTTGGAGGGATTTTTGTGTCTCTATCTCCTTCAGTTCTGCTCTGATCTTAGTTATTTCTTGCCTTCTGCTAGCTTTTGAATGAGTTTGCTCTTGCTTCTCTAGTTCTTTTAATTGCGATGTTAGAGTGTCAATTTTAGATCTTTCCTGCTTTCTCTTGTGGGCATTTAGTGCTATAAATTTCCCTCTACACACTGCTTTAAATGTGTCCCAGAGATTCTGGTATGTTGTATCTTTGTTCTCATTGGTTTCAAAGAACATCTTTATTTCTGCCTTCATTTTGTCATGTACCCAGTAGTCATTCAGGAGCAGGTTGTTCAGTTTCCATGTAGTTGAGCGGTTTTGATTGAGTTTCTTAGTCCTGAGTTCTAGTTTGATTGCAGTGTGGTCTGAGAGACAGTTTGTTACAATTTCTGTTCTTGTACATTTACTGAGGAGTGCTTTACCTCCAACTATGTGGTCAATTTTGGAATAAGTGCGATGTGGTGCTGAGAAGAATGTATATTCTGTTGATTTGGGGTGGAGAGTTCTATAGATGTCTATTAGTTCTGCTTGCTGCAGAGATGAGTTCAATTCCTGGATATCCTTGGTAATTTTCTGTCTCGTTGATCTGTCTAATGTTGACAGTGGACTGTTGAAGTCTCCCATTATTATTGTATGGGAGTCTAAGTCTCTTTGTAAGTCTCTAAGGACTTGCTTTATGAATCTGGGTGCTCCTGTATTGGGTGCATATATATTTAGGATAGTTAGCTCTTCCTGTTGAATTGATCCCTTTACCATTATGTAATGGCCTTCTTTGTCTCTTTTGATTTTTGATGGTTTAAAGTCTGTTTTATCAGAGACTAGTATTGCAACCCCCGCTTTTTTTTGTTCTCCATTTGCTTGGTAAATCTTCCTCCATCCCTTTATTTTGAGCCTATGTATGTCTCTGCGTGTGAGATGGGTCTCCTGAATACAGAAGACTGATGGGTCTTGACTCTTTATCCAGTTTGCCAGTCTGTGTCTTTTAATTGGAGCATTTAGTCCATTTACATTTAAGGTTAAGATTGTTATGTGTGAACTTGATTCTACCATTATGATATTAACTGGTTATTTTGCTCGTTAGTTGATGCAGTTTCTTCCTAGCCTTGATGGTCTTTACCTTTTGGCATGTTTTTGCAATGGCTGGTACCGGTTGTTCCTTTCCATGTTTAGTGCTTCCTTCAGGGTCTCTTGTAAGGCAGGCCTAGTGGTGACAAAATCTCTAAGCATTTGCTTATCTGTAAAGGATTTTATTTCTCCTTCACTTATGAAACTTAGTTTGGCTGGATATGAAATTCTGGGTTGAAAATTCTTTTCTTTCAGAATGTTGAATATTGGCCCCCACTCTCTTCTGCCTTGTAGAGTTTCTGCCAAGAGATCTGCTGTTAGTCTGATGGGCTTCCCTTTGTGGGTAACCCGACCTTTATCTCTGGCTGCCCTTAAGATTTTTTTCTTCATTTCAACTTTGGTGAATCTGGCAATTATGTGTCTTGGAGTTGCTCTTCTCGAGGAGTATCTTTGTGGTGTTCTCTGTATTTCCTGGATTTGAATGTTGGCCTGCCCTACTAGGTTGGGGAAGTTCTCCTGGATGATATACTGAAGAGTGTTTTCCAACTTGGTTCCATTTTCCCCCTCACTTTCAGGCACCCCAATCAGACGTAGATTTGGTCTCTTTACATAATCCCATACTTCTTGCAGGCTTTGTTCATTTCTTTTTCTTCTTTTTTCTTTTGGTTTCTCTTCTTGCTTCATTTCGTTCATTTGATCCTTAATCGCTGATACTCTTCCAGTTGATTGAGTCGGTTACTGAAGCTTGTGCATTTGTCACGTATATCTCGTGTCATGGTTTTCATCTCTTTCATTTCGTTTATGACCTTCTCTGCATTAATTATTCTAGCCATCAATTCTTCCACTTTTTTTTCAAGACTTTTAGTTTCTTTGCGCTGGGTACGTGATTCCTCCTTTAGCTCTGAGAAGTTCGATGGACTGAAGCCTTCTTCTATCATCTCGTCAAAGTTATTCTCCATCCAGCTTTGATACGTTGATGGCGATGAGCTGCGCTCATTTGCCGGAGGAGATGCGCTCTTATTTTTTGAAATTCCAGCTTTTCTGCCCTGCTTTTGCCCCATCTTTGTGGCTTTATTTGCCTCTGGTTTTTAACGGAAGATATTTCCTTTTTCACCATAGCCCTCTATGGGCTTCCAAATATCACTTAGCAAATTTCACGAGAACAGTCTTAGTGAACGACTTCTTGAGGGGAAAGCTGTAACTCTGTGAGATGAATTAAGAGAACATAATGCAGTTTCTCAGACAGCTTCTTTTCAGTTTTTATCTTAGTATATTTCCTTTTTCGGCATAGGCCTCTATGGGCTTCCAAATATCACTTTGCAAATTCCACAAGAACAGTCTTTGCGAAAGGTTTCTTGAGGGGAAAGCTGTAAATCTCTGAGATGAATTAACAGAACACAAAGCAGTTTGTCAAAAAGCTTCCTTTCAGTTTTTATCTTAGGATATTCATTTTTTCGCCATAGCCTTCTGAGGGCTTCCAAATACCACTTTGTAAATTCCACAAGAACAGACTTACTGAAAGGCTTCTTGAGGGGAAAGCTGTAACTCTGTGAGATGAATTAACAGAACACAAAGAGTTTCTCAGAAATCTTCTTTCCAGTTTTTAACTGAAGATACTTCCTATTTAACCATAGCCCTCTATGGGCTTCCAAATATCACATTGCAAATTCCACAAGAACACTCTTAGCGAAAGGCTTCTTCAGGGAAAAGCTGTAACCCTGTGAGATGAATTAACAGAACACAAAGCAGTTTCTCAGTAAGCTCCTCTCCAGTTTTTATCTGAAGATTTTTCCTTTTTAACCATAGCCTTCTTTTGATTCCAAATATCACTTTGCAAACACCACAAGAACAGTCTTAGCGAAAGGCTTCTTGAGGGGAAAGCTGTAACTTGGTGAGATGTATTAACAGAACACATGGCAGTTTCTCAGAAAGCTTTTTTCCAGTTTTTAACTGAAGATATTTCCTTTTTCACAATAGCCCTCTATGGGCTTCCAATTATCACTTTGCAAACTCCACAAGAACAGTCTTAGTGAACGGTTTATGGAGGGGAAAGCTGTAAATTTGTGGGTTAACTAACAGAATACAAAGCAGTTTCTCAGAAAGCTTCTTTACGGTTTTTGTCTTAGGATACTTCCATTTACACCATAGCCGTCTAAGGGTTTCAAAATAGCACTTTGCATATTCCTCAAGAACAGTCTTAGCGAAAGGCTTCTTGAGGAGAAAGCTGTAACTCTCTGAGATGAATTAACAGAACACACAGCAGTTTCTCAGAAACCTTCATTTCAGTTTTTATCTTAGGATATTTCCTTTTTCACCATAGCTCTCTATGGACTGCCACATATCACTTTGCAAATTCCACGAGAACAGTCTTAGCGAAAGGCTTCTTGAAGGGAAAGCTGTAAGTCTGTAACTGAATTAACAAAACATAAAGTAGTTTCTCAGAAATCTTCTTACCTGTTTTATTGGAAGATATTTCCTTTTTCTCCATAGCCCTCTATGGGCTTCCAAGTATCACTTTGGAAATTCCACAAGAACAGTCTTAGCGAAAGGCTTCTTGAGGAGTAAGCTGTAACTCTGTGAGATGAATTAACAGAACACAAAACAGTTCCTCCGAAAGATTCTTTCCAGTTTTTAACGGAAGAAGTTTCCTTTTTCACCGTAACCCTCTATGGGCTTCCAATTATCATTTTGCACATTACACAAGAACAGACTTAGTGAAAGGCCTCTTGAGGGGAAAGCTGTAACTCTGTGAGATGAATTAGCAGAACACAAAGCAGTCTCTCAGAAACCTTCTTTCCAGTTTTTAACTGCAGATATTTCCTTTTTCACCATAGCCCTGTATGGGCTTCCAAATATCACTTTGCAAATTCCACAAGAACAGTCTCAGCGAAGGGCTTCTTGAAAGGAAAGCTGTAACTTGGTGAGATGTATTCACATAACACACGGCAGTTTCTCAGGAAGCTTATTTCCAGTTTTTAATGGAAGATATTTCCTTTTTCACAATAGCCCTCTAAGGGCTTCCAAATATCACTTTCGAAATTTCACAAGAACAGTCTTAGTGAACGGCTTCTTGAGGGGAAAGCTGTAAGTCTGTGAGATGAAATAACAGAACACAAAGCAGTTTCTCAGAAAGCTTCTTTACGGTTTTTATCTTAGGATAATTCCATTTTCACTATAGAACTCTATGGGCTTCCAAATATCACTTTTCGAATTCCACAAGAACAGTCTTAGCGAAAGGCTTCTTGAGGGAAAAGTTGTAACTCTGTGAGATGAATTAACAGAACACAAAGAAGTTTCTCATAAAGCTTCTTTCCAGTTTGTAAGAGAAGATATTTTCTTTTTCACCACAGCCCTCTATGGACTTCCAAATATCACTTTGCAAATCACACAAGAACAGTGTTAGCGAAAGGGTTCTTGAGGGGAAAGCTGTAACTCAGTGAGATTAATTAACAGAACACAAGGAAGTTTCTCAGAAAGCTTCTTTCCAGTTTTTAACGGAAGATATTTCCTTTTTCACCATAACCCACTATGGTCTCCCAAATATAACTTTGCAAATTTCACAAGAACAGTCTTAGTCAACGGCCTCTTGAGGGGAAAGCTGTAACTCTGTGAGATGAACTAACAGATCACAAAGCATTTTCTCAGACAGCTTCTTTTCGGTTTTTATCTTAGGATATTGCCATTTGCATCGTAGCACTCTATGGGCTTCGAAATATCACTTTGCAAATTCCACAAGAATAGACTTAGTGAAAGGCTTCTTGAGGGGAAAGCTGTAACTCTGTTAGATGAATTAACAGAACACAAAACAGTTTCTCAGAAAGCTTCTTTCAAACAGTTAACTGAAGATATTTCCATGTTCACCATACCCCTTACGAGCTTCCAAATATCACTTAGCAAATTCCACAAGAACAACCTTAGCGAAAGACGTCTTGAGGGGAACGTTGTAACTCTGAGATGAATTAACAGAACACAAAGCAGTTTCTCAGAAAGCTTCTTTAGAGTTGTTAACGGAAGATTTTTCCTTTTTCACCATAGCCCTCTAAGGACTTCCAAATTTCACCTTGCAAATTCCACAAGAACAGTCTTAGCGAATGGTTTCTTGAGGAGAAAGCTGTAACTCTGTGAGATGAATTAACAGACCACAAAGTAGTTTTCCAGAAAGATTCCGTCCAGTGTTTAACGGAAAATATTTCCTTTTTTAACTCATCCCTCTACGGGCTTCCAAATATCACTTTGCAAATTCCACAAGAACAGTCCTAGTGAAAGGCTTCTTGAGGGGAAAGCTGTAACTCTGTGAGATGAAGTAACAGAATACAAAGCAGTTTCGCAGAAAGCTTCTTTCCAGTTTTTAACTGAAGATATTTCCTTTTTCACCGTAGCCCTCTATAGGCTTAAACAATCACTTTGCAAATTCCACAAGAACAGCCCTAGCGAAAGGTACTTGAGGGGGAAGTGTAAATTTGTGAGTTAACTAACAGTATACAAAGCAGTTTCTCAGAAAGCTTCTTTACTGTTTTTGCCTTAGGAAACTTCCATTTTCACCATTGCCATCTAAGGGTTTCGAAATACCACTTTGCATATTCCACAAGAACAGTCTTAGCGAAAGGCTTCTTGAGGGTAAAGCGGTAACTCTGTGAGGTGAAATAACAGAACACAAAGAAGTTTCTCAGAAAGGTTCATTTCACTTTTTATCTTAGGATATTTACTTTTTCACCATAGCTCTCTATGGGATTCCAAATATCACTTTGCAAATTCCACAACAACAGTCTTAGAGAAAGAGTTCTTGAGGAGAAAGCTGTAGCTCTGTGAGATTAATTAACAGAACACAAGGCAGTTTCTTAGAAAGCTTCTTTCCAGTTTTCAACTGAAGATATTTCCTTTTTCACCATAACCCTCTATGGGCTTCCAAATATCACTTTGCAAGTTTCACTAGAACAGTCTTAGTGAACGGATGCTTGAGGGTAAATCTCTAACTCTGTGAGATGAACTAACAGAAAACAAAGCAGTTTCTGAGAAAGCTTCTTTTCGGTTTTTTTCTTAGAATATTTCCATTTTCACCATAGCCCTCTCTGGGCTATCAAATATCACCGTGCAAATTCCACAAGAAGCGTCTTAGCGAAAGGCTTCTTGAGGGAAAAGTTGTAACTCTGTGAGATGAATTAACAGAACACAAAGCAGTTTCTCAAAAAGTTTCTTTCCAGTTTTTAACGGGAGATATTTCCTTTTTCACCATAGCACTCTATGGTCTCCCAAATATAACATTGCAAATTTCACAAGAACAGACTTAGTCAACGGCATCTTGAGGGGAAAGCTTTAACTCTGTGAGATGAACTAACAGAACACAAAGCAGTTTCTCAGACAGATTCTTTTCGGTTTTTAGTTTAGGATATTGCCATTTTCACCGTAGCCTTTAGGAGCTTCCAAATATCACTTAGCAAATTCCACAAGAACAGCCTTAGCGAAAGGCTTCTTGAGGCGAAAGTTGGAACTCTGTGACATGAATTAACAGAACACAAAGCAGTTTCTCAGAAAGCTTCTTTACAGTTGTTAATGGAAGATAGTTCCTTTTTCAACATAGCCCTCTATGGATTCCAAATATCACCTTTCAAATACCACAAGAACAGTCTTAACGAATGGTTTCTTGAGGAGAAAGCTGTAACTCTGTGAGATGAATTAACAGACCACAAAGCAGTTTTTCAGTAAGATTCTTTCCAGTGTTTAACGGAAAATATTTCCTTTTTCACCATACCCCTCTATGGGCTTCCAAATATCATTTTGCAAATTCTACAAGAGCAGTCTTAGCGAAAGGCTTCTTGAAGGGAAAGCTGTAACTCTGTGAGATGAAGTAACAGAATACAAAGCTGTTTCTCAACAAGCTTCTTTCCAGTTTTTAACGGAAGATATTTCCTTTTTCACCGTAGCCCTCTATAGGCTTAAAAAATCACTTTGCAAATTCCACAAGAACAGCCTTAGCGAAATGCTTCTTGAGGGGAAATCTGTAACTCTGTGAGATCAATTACCAGAACACAAAGCAGTTTCTCAGAAAGCTTCTTTTCAGTTTTTATCTTAGGATATTTCCTTTTTCACCAGAGCCATCTATGGGCTTTCAAATATCACTTTGCACGTTCCAAAAGAACAGTCTTAATGAGAGTCTTCTTGAGGGGAAAGCTGTAACTCCGTGACGTGAATTAAAAGAACACAAGGCAGTTTCTCAGAAAGCTTCTTTCCAGTTTTTAACGGAAGATATTTCCTTTTTCACCATAGCTGTCTATAGGCTTCCAAATATCGCTTTGCAAATTCCACAAGAACAGTCTCAGCGAAGCGCTTCTTGAGGGGAAAGCTGCAATTTGGTGAGATGTATTCACAGAACACATGGCAGTTTCTCAGGAAGTTTCTTTCCAGTTTTTAACGGAAGATATTTCCTTTTTCACAACAGCCCTCTATGGGCTTCCAAATATCACTTTGCAAATTTCAAAAGAACAGTCTTAGGGAACGGCTTCTTGAGGGGAAAGCTGTAACTCTGTGAGATGAACTAAGAGAACACAATGCAGTTTCTCAGAAAGCTTCTTTTCAGTTTTTTTCTTAGGATATTTCCTTTTTCGTCAAAGCCCTCTACGGGCTTCCAATATCACTTTGCAAATTCCACAATAACAGTCTGAGTGAACGGCTTCTTGAGGGGAAAGCTGTAAATCTGTGAGATGAATTGACCGAACACAAAGCAGTTTCTCTGAAAGTTTCTTTTCAGTTTTTATCTTAAGACATTTCCTTTTTCACCGTAGCCCTCTATGGGCTTCCAAATAACACTTTGCAAATTAGACAAGAACAGTCTTAGCGAAAGGCTTCTTGAGGTGAATGCTGTAACTTTGGGAGATGAATTAACACAACACAAAGCAGTCTCTCAGAAGCTTCTTTCCAGTTTTCAACTGAAGATAATTTCTTTTTCACCATGGCACATTATGGGCTTCCAAATATCACTTTGCAAATTCCAAAAGAACAGTCTTTGCCAAAGGCTTCTTGAGTGGAAAGGTCTAACACAGTATGATGAATAAACAGAACACAAAGCAGTCTCTCAGAAAGTTTCTTTCCCGTTTTTCACTGAAGATATTTCCTTTTTCACCGTACCCCTCTATGGGCTTCCAAATATCACTTTGCAAATCCCCCAAGAAGAGCCTTAGCGAAAGGATTCTTCAGGGAAAGCTGTAACTCTGTGAGATGAATTAACATAACACAAGTCAGTTTCTCATAAAGCTTCTTTCCAGTTTTTAATGGAAACTATTTCCTTTACAACAATAGCCCTCTATGGGCTTCCTAATATCACTTTCCAATTTTCACAAGAACAGTCTTAGTGAACGGCTCCTTGAGTGGAAAGCTGTAACTCTGAGAGATGAATTAACAGAACACAAGGCAAATTTCACAAGAACAGTCTTAGTGAACGGCTTCTTAAGGGGAAAGCTGTAAATCTGTGAGATGAACTAAGAGAACACAAAGCAGTTTCTCAGAAAGCTTCTTTTCAGTTTTTTTCTTAGGATATTTCCTTTTTTGTCAAAGCCCTCTACGGGCTTCCAATATCACTTTGCAAATTCCACAAGAACAGTCTCAGTGAACGGCTTCTTGAGGGGAAAGCTGTAACTCTGTGAGATGAATTAACCGAACACAAAGCAGTTTCTCTGAAAGCTCCTTTTCAGTTTTTGTCTTAAGACATTTCCTTTTTCACCATAGCCCTCTATGGGCTTCCAAATAACACTTTGCAAATTAGACAAGAACAGTCTTAGCGAAAGGTTTCTTGAGGGGAATGCTGTAACTTTGGGAGATGAATTAACACAACACAAAGCAGTCTCTCAGAAAGCTTCTTTCCAGTTTTCAACTGAAGATAATTTCTTTTTCACCATGGCACATCATGGGCTTCCAAATATCACTTTGCAAATTCCAAAAGAACAGTCTTTGCCAAAGGCTTCTTGAGTGGAAAGGTCTAACACAGTGTGAGGAATAAACAGAACACAAAGCAGTCTCTCAGAAAGTTTCTTTCCCGTTTTTCACTGAAGATATTTCCTTTTTCAAATAGCCCTCTATGGGCTTCCAAATATCACTTTGTAAATTCCACAAGAACAGACTTAGCGAAAGGCTTCATGAGGGGAAAGCTGTAACACTGTGAGATGAATTAACAGAACAAAAAGCATTTTCTCAGAAATCGTCTTTCCAGTTTTCAATTGAAGATATTTCCTTTTTCACCATAGCTCTCTATTGGCTTCCAAATATCACCTTACAAATTCCGGAAAGCATTCTTAGCGAAAGGCTTCTTCAGGGGAAAGCTGTAACTCTGTGAAATGAATTAACAGGACACAAAGCAGTTTCTCAGAAAGCTTCTTTCCAGGTTTTAAAGGAAGATGTTTTGTTTTTCACCAAAGCCCTCTACGGGCTTCCAAATATCACTTTCCAAATTCCACAAGAAGAGTCTTAGGGAAAGACTTCTTGAGGGAAAAGCTGTAACTCTGTGAGATGAATAAGCAGAACACATAGCAGTTTCTCGGAAAGATTCTTTTCAGTTTTTAACTGAAGATATTTCCTTTTTCACCCTAACCCTTGATGGGCTTCCAAATACCACTTTGCAAATGCCACAAGAACAGCCTTGGCAAAAGGCTTCTTGAGGAGAAAGCTGTAACTCTGTGAAATGAATCAACAGAACACAAAGCAGTTTCCCAGAAAGCTTCTTTTCAGTTCTTATCTTAGGATATTTCCTTTTGCACCATAAACCTCTATCGGCTTCCAAATATCAGTTTGCTAATTCCACAAGAACTGTCTTAGCGAAAGTCTTCTTGAGGGGAAAGGTGTAACTCTGTGAGATGAATTAACAGAACACAAAGCAGTTTCTCAGAAAGCCTCTTTCCAGTTTTTAAAGGAAGATATTTCCTTTCTCACCATAGCCTTCTATGGGCTTCCAGATATCACATTGCAAATTCCACAAGAATAGTCTTAGTGATCGGCTTCTTGAGGGGAAAGCTACAACTCCGTGAGATGAATTAAGAGAACACAATGCCATTTCTCGGAAAGCTTCTTTTCGGTTTTTATCGTAGGATATATCCTTTTTCACCATAGCCCTCTATGGTCTTCCAAATATCACTTTTCAAATTCCACAAGAACAGCCTTAATGAACGGCTTCTTAAGGGGAAAGCTGCAACTGTGTGAGATGAATTAACAGAACACACAGCAGGTTCTCAGAAAGCTTCTTTTCAGGTTTTAAATAGGATATTCCCTTTTTCACCATAGTCCTCTATGGGCTTCTAAATATCACTTTATATTCTACATGAACAGTCTTAGCGAAAGGCTTCCTGAAGGTAAAGTTGTAGCCCTCAGAGAGCTTCTTTTCAGTTTTTATTTAGGATATTTCCTTTTTCACCATAGACCTCTATGGGATTCCAAATATCACTTTGCAAATTCCACAAGAACAGTCTTAGCAAAAGGCTACTTTAGGGGAAAGCTGTAATTCTGTGAGATGAATTAACAGAACCGAAAGCAGTTTCACAGACAGCTTCTTTCCAGTTGATAACTGATGATATTTCCTTTTTTACCTTAGCCCTCTATGGGCTTCCAAATATCACTTTGCATATTCCTCAAGAACAGTCTTAGCGAAAGTCTTCCTGAGGGGAAAGCTATAACTGTGTGAGATGAATTAACAGAACTCAAAGCAGTTTCTCAGAAAGCTTCTTTCCAGTTTTTAACTGAAGATATTTCCTTTTTTACCTTAGCCCTCTATGGGCTTCCAAATATCACTTTGCATATTCCTCAAGAACAGTCTTAGCGAAAGTCTTCCTGAGGGGAAAACTATAACTGTGTGAGATGAATTAACAGAACTCAAAGCAGTTTCTCAGAAAGCTTCTTTCCAGTTTTTAACTGAAGATATTTCCTTTTTCACGCTAGCCCTCAATGGGCTTCCAAATACCACTTTGCGAATGCCACAAGAACAGCCTTAGCAAAAGGCTACTTGAGGGGAAAGCTGTAACTCTGGGAAATGAATTAACAAAACAAAAAGCAGTGTCTCAGAAAGCTTCTTTTCACTTTTTATCTTAGAATATTTCCTTTTTCACCATTGTCCTCTATGGGCTTCCAAATATCACTTTGCAAATTCCACAAGAAGAGTCTTAGCGAAAGGCTTCTTCATTGGAAAGCTGTTACACTGTGAAATGAATTAACAGATACCAAAACAGTTTCTTAGAAAGCCTCTTTCCAGTTTTTAACCGAAGATATTTCCTTTTTCAACATAGACCTGTATGGGCTTCCATATATCACTTTGCAAATTCCACAAGAACAGTCTTAGTTAATGGCTTCATGAGGAGAAAGCTGTAACTCTGTGAGATGAATTAACAGAACACAAAGTAGCTTCTCAGAAATCTTCTTTGCAGTTTTCAACTAAAGATATTCTCATTTTCACCATAGCCCTCTATGGGCTTCCAATCATCACTTTACAAATTCCACAAGAACAGTCTTAGGGAAAGGCTTCTTCAGGTGAAAGGTGTAACTCTGTGAGATAAATTAACAGAACACAAAACAGTTTCTCAGAAATCTACATTGCAGTTTTTAACTAAAGATATTTCCTTTTTCACAATAGACTTCTATGGGCTTCCAAATATCACTTTCCAAATTCCACAAGAACAATCTTCGTGAAAGGCTTCTTCAGGGGAGGATGTAAGTCTCTGAGATGAATTAACACAACACAAAGCAGTTTCTCAGAAAGCTTCTTTCCAGTTTTTAACTGAAGATATTTCATTTTTCACCATAGTCCTCGAGGTGCTTCCAAATTACACTTTGCAAATTCCACAAGAGTAGTCTTAGCGAAAGGTTTCTTGAGGGGAAAGCTGTAACTCTGTGAGATGAATTAACAGAATAAAAAGCAGTTTATCAGAAAGCTTCTTTTCTGTTTTTAACTTAGGATATTTTCTTTTCCTCCATAGCCCTCTATAGGCTTCCAAATATCACTTTGCAAATTCCACAAGAACAGTCTTAGAGAAACGTTTCTTGTGGGGAAAGCTGTAACTCTGTGAGATGAATTAACAGAAGACAAAGCAGTTTCTCAGAAAGTTTCTTTTCAGTTTTTATCTTGGGATATTTCCTTTTTCACCATGGCCGTCTATGGGCTTTCAAATAACACCTTGCAAATTCCGAGAGAACAGTCTTAGAGGAAGGTTTCTTGAGGGGAAAGCTGTAACTCTGTGAGATGAATTAACAGAACACAATGCATTTTCTCAGAAAGCTTATTTCCAGTTTTTAACGGAAGATATTTTCTTTTTCACCATAGCCCTCTATGGGCTTCCAAATACACTTTGCAAATTCCACAAGAACAGTCTTAGCGAAAAAGTTCTTGAAGGGAAAACTGTAACTCTCTGAGATGAATGAACAAAAAAGAAAGCAGTTTCTCAGAAAGCTTCTTTCCATTTTTTAAATGAAGATATTTCCTTTTTCACCATAGAACTCTAGGGGCTTCCAAATATCTCTTTGCAAATTGCTCAAGAAAAGTCTTAGCGAAAGGCTTCTTGAGGGGAATGCTGTAACTCTGTGAGATGAATTGACAGAAAACAAAGCAGTTTCTCAGAAAGCTTCTTTACAGTTTTAAACGGAAGGTTTTTCCGTTTTCACCATAACCCTCAATGGGCTTCCAAATACCACTTTGCAAATTCCACAAAAACAGTCTTAGCGAAAGTCTTCTGGAGGGGAAAGCTGTAACTCTGTGAGATGAATTAACAGAAAACAAACCAGTTTCTCAGAAAGCTTCTTTGCAGTTTTTAACGGAAGATATTTCATTTTCACCATAGCCCTCAAGGGGCTTCCAAATATCACTTTCCAAATTCCACAAGAACTGTCTTAGCGAAAGGCTTCTCGAGGGGAATGCTGTAACTCTGTGAAATGAATTAACATAACACAAAGCAGTTTCTCAGAAAACTTCTTTCCAGTTTTTATCTTAGGATATTTCCTTTTTCACCACGACCCTCTAAGGGCTTGCAAATATCGCTTTGCAAATACCAAAAGACCAGTCTTATCGAAAGGCTTCTTAAGGTGAAAGCTGTTACTCTGTGAGATGAACTAACAGAACACAAAGCAGTTTCTCAGAAAGCTTCTTTCCAGTTTTTAAAGGAAGATATTTCATTTTCACCATAACCTTCCAGGGGTTTCCAAATATCACTTTGCAAATTCCACAAGAACAGTCTTAGCGAAAGGCTTCTTGAGGGGAAAGCTGTAACTCTGTGAGATGAATTAACAGAACACAAAGCAGTTTCTCAGAAAGCTTCTTTTCAGTTTTCAATAAAAGAGATTGCCTTTTTCAGCATAGCCCTCTATGGGCTTCCAATCATCACTTTACAAATTCCACAAGAACAGTCTTAGGGAAAGGCTTCTTCAGGTGAAAGGTGTAACTCTGTGAGATGAATTTACAGAACACAAAACAGTTTCTCAGAAATCTACTTTGCAGTTTTTAACTAAAGATATTTCCTTTTTCACAATAGTCCTCTATGGGCTTCCAAATATCACTTTCCAAATTCCACAAGAACAATCTTCGTGAAAGGCTTCTTCAGGGGAGGATGTAAGTCTGTGAGATGAATTAACACAACACAAAGCAGTTTCTCAGAAAGCTTCTTTCCAGTTTTTAACTGAAGATATTTCATTTTTCACCATAGTCCTCGAGGTGCTTCCAAATTACACTTTGCAAATTCCACAAGAGCTGTCTTAGCGAAAGGCTTCTTGAGGGGAAAGCTGTAACTCTGTGAGATGAATTAACAGAATAAAAAGCAGTTTATCAGAAAGCTTCTTTTCAGTTTTTAACTTAGGATATTTTCTTTTCCTCCATAGCCCTCTATAGGCTTCCAAATATCACTTTGCAAATTCCACAAGAACAGTCTTAGAGAAACGTTTCTTGTGGGGAAAGCTGTAACTCTGTGAGATGAATTAACAGAAGACAAAGCAGTTTCTCAGAAAGTTTCTTTTCAGTTTTTATCTTGGGATATTTCCTTTTTCACCATGGCCGTCTATGGGCTTTCAAATAACACCTTGCGAATTCCAAGAGAACAGTCTTAGAGGAAGGTTTCTTGAGGGGAAAGCTGTAACTCTGTGAGATGAATTAACAGAACACAATGCATTTTCTCAGAAAGCTTATTTCCAGTTTTTAACGGAAGATATTTTCTTTTTCACCATAGCCCTCTATGGGCTTCCAAATACACTTTGCAAATTCCACAAGAACAGTCTTAGCGAAAAAGTTCTTGAAGGGAAAACTGTAACTCTCTGAGATGAATTAACAAAACAGAAAGCAGTTTCTCAGAAAGCTTCTTTCCATTTTTTAAATGAAGATATTTCCTTTTTCACCATAGAACTCTAGGGGCTTCCAAATATCTCTTTGCAAATTGCTCAAGAAAAGTCTTAGCGAAAGGCTTCTTGAGGGGAATGCTGTAACTCTGTGAGATGAATTGACAGAACACAAAGCAGTTTCTCAGAAAGCTTCTTTACAGTTTTAAACGGAAGGTTTTTCCGTTTTCACCATAACCCTCAATGGGCTTCCAAATACCACTGCAAATTCCACAAAAACAGTCTTAGCGAAAGTCTTCTGGAGGGGAAAGCTGTAACTCTGTGAGATGAATTAACAGAAAACAAACCAGTTTCTCAGAAAGCTTCTTTGCAGTTTTTAACGGAAGATATTTCATTTTCACCATAGCCCTCAAGGGGCTTCCAAATATCACTTTCCAAATTCCACAAGAACTGTCTTAGCGAAAGGCTTCTCGAGGGGAATGCTGTAACTCTGTGAAATGAATTAACAGAACACAAAGCAGTTTCTCAGAAAACTTCTTTCCAGTTTTTATCTTAGGATATTTCCTTTTTCACCACAACCCTCTAAGGGCTTGCAAATATCGTTTGCAATTACCAAAAGACCAGTCTTATCGAAAGGCTTCTTAAGGTGAAAGCTGTAACTCTGTGAGATGAACTAACAGAACACAAAGCAGTTTCTCAGAAAGCTTCTTTCCAGTTTTTAAAGGAAGATATTTCATTTTCACCATAACCTTCCAGGGGTTTCCAAATATCACTTTGCAAATTCCACAAGAACAGTCTTAGCGAAAGGCTTCTTGAGGGGAAAGCTGTAACTCTGTGAGATGAATTAAGAGAACACAAAGCAGTTTCTCAGAAAGCTTCTTTTCGGTTTTTAATAAAAGAGATTGCCTTTTTCAGCATAGCCCTCTATGGGCTTCCAAATATCACTTGGCAAATTCCACAAGAAGACCCTTAGCGAAAGGCTTCTTGAGGAGAAAGCTGTAACTCTGTGAAATGTACTATCCGAACACAAAGCAGTTTCTCAGTATGCCTCTTTTCAGTTTTGAAGGGAAGATATTTCTTTTTCCATGATAGCCCTCTATGGGTTTCCAAATATCACTTTGCAAATTCCACAAGAACAGTCTTAGCGAAAGACATCTTGAGGGGAAAGCTGTAACTCTGTGACATGAATTATTAGAACACAAAGCAGTATGTCAGATAGTTTCTTTTCAGTTTTTTATCTTAGGATACTTCCTATTGAACCATAGCCCTCTATGGGCTTCTAAATATCACTTCCCAAATTGAACAAGAACAGTCTTAGCGAAAGGCTTCTTGCAGGGAAAGCTGTAACTCTGTGAGATGAATTAAAAGAACACAAAGCAGTTTCGCAGAAAGCTTCTTTCCAGTTTTTAACGTAGAATATTTCTTTTTCAACATAGCCCTCTATGGGATTCTAATATCACGGTCTAAATACCACAAGAACAGTCTTAGCGAAAGGCTTCTTGAGGGGAAAGCTGTAACTCTGTGCGATGAATTAACAGAACACAAAGTATTTTCTCAGAAAGCTTCTTTCCAGTTTTTAATGGAAGATATTTCCTTTTTTACCAAAGCCGTCTTTGGGATTCCAAATATCACTTTGCAAATTACACAAGAACAGCCTTAGCGAAATGCTTCTTGAGGGGAAAGCTGTAACTCTGTGAAACGAATTAACAGAACACAAAGCAATTTCTCAGAAAGCTTCTTTCCAGTTTTTAACTGAATATATTTCCTTTTTCACTATAGCCCTCTTTGGACGTCCAAATATCTCTTTGCAAATTCCACAAGAACAGTCTTAGCGAAAGGCTTCCTGAGGGGAAAGCCTTAACTCTGTGAGATGAATTAAGGGGACACAAAGCAGTTTCTCAAAAAGCTGCTTTCCAGTTTTTAACGGAAGATATTTCCTTTTTCACCAAAGCCCTCTTTGGGCTACCAAATATCACCTTGCAAATTCCACAAGAACACTCTTAGCCAAAGGCTTCTTGAGGGGAAAGCTGTAACTCTGTGAGATGAATTAACAAAACACAAAGCAGTTTTTCAGAAATCTTCCTTCCAGTTTTTAATGGAAGATATTTCCTTTTTCACCATATTCCTCTATGGGCTTCCAAATATCACTTTGCAAATTCCACAAGACGAGCCTTACAGAAAGGCTTCTTGAGAGGAAAGCTGTAACTCAGTGAGCTGTATTAACAGAACATACGGCAGTTTCTCAGAAAGTTTCTTTCCGGTTATTAAAGGAAGATATTTCCTTTTTCACCATAGCCTTCAATGGGTTTCCAAATATCACTTTTAAAATTTCACAAGAAAAGTCCAAGTGAACGGCTTCTTGAGGGGAAAACTTTAACTCTGTGAGATGAACTAACAGAACACAAAGCAGTTTCTCAGAAAGCTTCTTTTCGGTTTTTAACGGAAGATATTTCGGTTTTCACCATAGCCCTCTATGGGCTTCCAAATTTCACTTTGCAAATTCCACAAGAACAGTCTTAGCGAAAGACTTCTTGAGTGGAAAGCTGTAACTCTGTGAGATGATTTAAGAGAACACAAAGGAGTTTCTCAAAAAGCTTTTTTCCAGTTTTAAACTGAAGATATTTCCTTTTTCTCCTTAGCCCTCTATGGGCTTCTGAATATCACTTTGAAAATTCCGCAAGAACAGACTTAGCGAAAGGCTTCTTGGGGGAAAGCTTTAACTCTGTGAGATGAATTAACAGAACACAAGTCAGTTTCTCTTAAAGCTTCTTTCCAGTTTTTAACGGAAAATATTTCCTTTTCCACAATAGCCCTCTATGGGCTTCCTAATATCACTTTCCAATTTTCAGAAAAACAGTCTTAGTGAACTGCTCCTTGAGTGGAAAGCTGTAACTCTGAGAGATGAATTAACAGAACACAAGGCAAATTTCAGAAGAACAGACTTAGTGAACTGCTTCTTGAGGGGCAAGCTGTAACTATGTTAGATGGACTAAGAGAACACAAAGTAGTTTCTCAGAAAGCTTCTTTTCAGTTTTTATCTTAAGATATTTCCTTTTTCACCATAGCCCTCTATGGGCGTCTATATATCACTTCCCAAATTGCACAAGAACAGTCTTAGCGAAAGGCTTCTTGTAGGGAAAGCTGCAACTCTCTGAGATAAATTAATAGAACACAAAGCAGTTTCGCAGAAAGCTTCTTTCCAGTTTTTAACGGAAGATATTTTTTTTTCACCAAAGCCCCCTATGGGCTTCCAAATATCACTTTTTTAATTCCACAAAAACAGACTTAGCCAAAGGCTTCTTGAGGGGTAAGCTGTAACTCTGTGAGATGAATTAACAGAACACAAAGCATTTTCTCAGAAATCTTTTTTTCAGTTTTTAACTGAAGATATTTCCTTTTTCACCATAGCCCTCTATCGGCCTCCAAATACCACCTTACAATTTCCACAAAGCATTCTTAGCGAAAGGCTTCTTGAAGGGAAAGCTGTAACTCTGTGAGATGAATAAACATAACACAAAGCAGTTTCTCAAAAAGATCCTTTTCAGTTTTTAACTGAAGATACTTCCTTTTTCACGCTAGCCCTGGATGGGCTTCCAAATACCACTTGGCAAATGCCACAAGAATAGCCTTTGCAAAAGGCTTCTTGAGGAGAAAGCTGTAAGTCTGTGAAATGAATCTACAGAACACAAAGCAGTTTCCCAGAAAGCTTCTTTTCAGTTTTTATCTTAGGATGTTTCCTTTTGCACCATAGACTTCTATCGGCTTCCAAATATCACTTTGTAAATTCCACAAGAACAGTCTTAGCAAAAGTCTTCTTGAGGGGAAAGCTGTAACTCTGTGAGATGAATTAACAGAACACAAAGCAGTTTCTCAGAAAGCCTCTTTCCAGTTTTTATTGGAAGATATTTCCTTTCTCACCATAGCCTTCTATGGGCTTCCAGATATCACCTTGCAAATTCCACAAGAACAGTCTTAGTGATCGCTCCTTGAGGGGAAAGCTAAAACTCGGTGAGATAAATTAAGAGAACACCATGCCGTTTCTCGGAAAGCTTCTTTTCGGTTTTTATCGTAGGATATTTCCTTTTACACCATAGCCCTCTATGGTCTTCCAAATATCACTTTGCAAATTCCACAAGAACATCCTTAATGAACGACTTCTTGAGGGGAAAGCTGCAACTCTGTGAGATGAATTAACAGAACACAAAGCAGGTTCTCAGAAAGCTTCTTTTCAGGTTTTATATAGGATATTTCCTTTTTCACCATAGCCCTCTAAGGGCTTTCAAATATCACTGTGAAAATTCCACAAGAACAGTCTTAGGGAGAGGCTCCTTGAAGGGAATGCTGTAATACTGTGAGATGAATTAACAGAACACAAAGCAGTTTCTCAGAAAGTTTCTTTCCAGTTTTTAACTGAAGATATTTCCTTTTTCACCATAGCCCTGCATGGGCTTCCAAATATCACATTGCAGATTCCAAAAGAACTGTCTTACGGAAAGGCTTCTTAAGGGGAAAGCTGTAACTGTGTGAGACGAATTAACAGAACACAGAGCAGTTTCTCAGAAAGCCTCTTTCCAGTTTTTATCGGAAGTTATTTCCTTTTTCACCATACCGCCTATGGGCCTCCAAATATCACTTTGCAAATTCCACAAGAACAGTCTCAGCGAAAGGGTTCTTGAGGGGAAAGCTGTAACTGTGTGAGATTAATAACAGAACACAAAGCAGTTTCTCAGAAAGCATCTTTCCAGTTTTTAATGGAAGATGTTTCCTTTTTAACCGTACCCCTCTACGGGCTTCCAAATATCACTTTGCAAAATCCATGAGAACAGACTTAGCGAAAAGCTTCTTGAGGGGAAAGCTGTAAGTCTGTGAGATGAATTAACGGAACACAAAACAGATTCTCAGAAACCTTCTTTCCAGTTTTTAATGGAAGATGTTTCCTTTTTAACCGTAGCCCTCTATGGGCTTCCAAATATCACTTTGCAAATTGCACAAGCACAGTCTTAGCGAAAGGCTTCTTGAGGGGAAAGCTGTAAGTCTGTGAGATGAATTAACAGAACACAATGTAGTTTTTCATAAAGCTTCTTTTCAGTATTATCTTAGGATATTTCCTTTTTCACCAAAGCCCTCTGAGGGATTCTAAGTATCACTTTCCAATTTCCACAAAAACAGTCTAAGCGAAAGGCTTCTTGAGTCGAAAGATGTTACTCTGTGAGTTGAATTATCAGAACACAAAGCAGTTGGTCAGAAAGCCTCTTTCCAGTTTTTAACGGAAGATATTTCCTTTTTCACCATAGCCCTCTATGAGCTTCCAAATATCACTTTGCAAATTCCACAAGAACAGTCTTAGTGAAAGGCTTCCTGAGGGGAAAGCTGTAACTCTGTGAGATGAATTAACAGAACACAAAGCTGTTTCTCAGAAAGCTTCTTTTCATTTTTTAACTGAAGATATTTCCTTTTTCACCGTAGAGCTCTATGGCCTTCCAATTATCACTTTGCAAATTCCACAAGAACAGTATTAGCGAAAGGCTTCTTGAGGGGAATGCTGTAACTCTGTGAGATGAATTTACAGAACACAAAGCAGTTTCTTGGAAAGCTTCTTTCCAGTTTTTACAGAAGATGTTTCATTTTTAACCATAGACGTCTATGAGCTTTCAAATATCACTTTGCAATTTCCTCAAGAACAGTATTAGAGAAAGGCTTCTTGAGGGGAAAGCTGTAATCAGAAAGCTTTTTCCGTGTTTTTAACAGAAGATATTTCCTTTTTCACCATAGCCCTCCATGGGCTTCCAAATATCATATTGCAAATTCCACAAGAACAATCTTAGCGAAAGACTTCTTGAGGGGAAAGCTGTAAGTCTGCGAGATGAATTAACAGAACACAAAGCAGTTTCTCATAAAGCTTCTGTTCAGTTTTTATCTCAGGATGTTTCCTTTTTCACCCTAGCCCTCTATGGGCTTCTACATATCACTTTCCAAATTCCAGAAGAACAGTCTTAGCGAAAGGCTTCTTGAGTGGAAAGCTGTAACTCTGTGAGATGAATTAACAGAACACAAAGCAGTTTCTCAGAAAGCTTCTTTGCAGTGTTTAACTGAAGATATTTCCTTTTTCACCATAGCCCTCTATGGGCTTCCAAATATCACCTTACAAATTCCACAAAACATTCTTAGCGAAAGGCTTCTTGAGGGGAAAGCTGTAACTCTGTGAAATGAATTAACAGGACACAAAGCAGTTTCTCAGAAAGCTTCTTTCCAGTTTTTAACGGAAAATGTTTCCGTTTTCACCATAGCCCTCTTTGGGCTTCCAAATATCACTTTACAAATTCCACAAGAACAGACGTAACAAAAGGCTTCTTGAGGCTAAACTGTAACCCTGTGAGGTGAATTAACAGAACACAAAGCAGTATCTCAGAAAGCTTCTTTCCAGTTTTAACGGAAGATATTTCCTTTTTCACCATAGCCCTCTATATGCTTCAAAATATCACTTTGGAAATTCCACAAGAACAGGCTTAACAAAAGGCATCTTGAGGGGAAAGCTGTAACTCTGTGAAATAAATTAAGAGAACACAAAGCAGTTTCTCAGAAAGCTTCTTTTCAGTTTTTATCTTAGGATATTCCTTTAGCACCACTGACCTCTATGGGCTTCCAAATATCACTTTGCAAATTCCACAAAACAGTCTTATCGAAAGGCTTCTTGAGGGGAAAGCTGTAACTCTGTGAGATGAATTAACAGAACACAAACCAGTTTCTCAGAAAGTCTCTTTCCACTTTTTAACGGAAGATATTTCCATTCTCACGAAAGCCCTCTATGGGCTTCCAGATATCACCTTGCAAATTCCACAAGAACAGTCTTAGTGATCGGCTACTAGAGGGGAAAGGAACAAATCTGTGCGATGAATTAATAGAACACAATGCAGTTTCTCAGAAAGTTTCTTTTCGGTTTTAATTGTAGGATATTTCCTTTTTCACCATAGCCCTCTATGGGCTTCCAAATATCACTTGGCAAATTCCACAAGAACAGTCTTATTGAATGGCTTCTTTAGGTGAAAGCTGTAACTCTGTGAGATGAATTAACAGAACACAAACAGTTTCTCAGAAAGCTTCTTTTCAGGTTTTATATAGGATATTTCCGTTTTCACCATAGCCCTCTTAGGGCTTTCAAATATCACTTTGAAAATTCCACAAGAACAGTCTTAGGGAGAGGCTTCTTGAGGGGAAAGCTGTAACTCTGTGAGGTGAATTAACAGAACACAAAGCAGTTTCTCAGAAAGCTTCTTTCCAGTTTTTAACGGAAGATATTTCCTTTTCACCATAGCCCTCTATGGGCTTCCAAATATCACTTTGCAAACTCCACAAGAACAGTCTTAGCGAAAGGCTACTTGAGGGGAAAGCGGTAACCTTGTGAGATGAGTTGACAGAACACAAAGCAGTTTCTCAGAAAGCCTCTTTCCAGTTTTTATCGGAAGTTATTTCCTTTTTCATCATACCCCGTATGGGCCTCCAAATATTACTTTGCAAATTCCACAGGAACAGTCTCAGCGAAAGGCTTCTTGAGGGGAAAGCTGTAATTGTGTGAGATGAATTAAGAGAACACAAAGCAGTTTCTCAGAAAGCTTCTTTCCAGTTTTTAACGGAAGATGTTTCCTTTTTAACCGTAGCCCTCTATGAGCTTCCAAATATCACTTTGCAAATTCAACGAGAACAGCCTTAGCGAAAGGCTTCTTGAGGGGAAAGCTGTAAGTCTGTGAGATGAATTAACAGAACAAAGTGTAGTTTTTCATAAAGTGTCTTTTCAGTTTTATTTTAGGATATTTCCTTTTTCACCATAGCCCTCTATGGGATTCTAACTATCACTTTCCAATTTTCACCAAAACAGTCTAAGCAAAAGGCTTCTTGAGGGGAAAGCTGTAACTCTGTGAGTTGAATTTTCAGAACACAAAGCAGTTGGACAGAAAGCCTCTTTCCAGTTTTTAACGGAAGATATTTCCTTTTTCACCATAGCCCTCTATGAGCTTCAAAATATCACTTTGCAAATTCCACAAGAACAGTCTTTGCGAAAGGCTTCCTGAGGGGAATGCTGTAACTCAGTGAGATGAATTAACAGAACACAAAGCAGTTTCTCAGAAAGCTTCTTTAGAATTTTTAACGGAAGATATTTCCTTTTTCACCATAGCCCTCTATGGGCTTCCAAATATCACTTTGCAAATTCCACAAGAAAAGGCTTAGCGAAAGGCTTCTAGAGGGGAAAGCTGTAACTCTGTGAGATGAATTAACAGAACACAAAGCAGTTTCTCAGAAAGCCTCTTTCAAGTTTTTATCGGAGGTTATATCCTTTTTCACCATAGCCCCCTATGGGCTTCCAAATACCACTTTTCAAATTCCACAAGAACAGTCTTAGTGAAAGGCTTCTTGAGGGGAAACCTGTAAGTCTGTTAAATGAATTAACAGAACACAATGTGGTTTTTCAGAAAGCTTCTTTTCAGTTTTTTTCTTAGAATATTTCCTTTTTCACCATTGCCCTATATGGTCTTCCAAATATCACATTGCAAATTCCACAAAAACAGTCATAGTTAAAGGATTCTTGAGGGGAAAGCTGAAACTCTGTGAGGTGAATTAGCAGAACACAAAGCAATTGCTAAGAAAGCCTCTTTCCAATTTTTAACGGAAGATATTTCCTTTTTCACCATAGATCTCTAGGGGTTTCGTAATATCACTTTGCAAATTCCAGAAGAACAGACTTAGCGAAAGGCTTCTTAAGGGGAAAGCTGTAAGTCTGTGAAATGAATTAACAGAACACAATGTAGTTTTTCAGAAAGCTTCTTTTCAGTTTTTTTCTTAGGATATTTCCTTTTTCACCATTGCCCTCTATGGGCTTCCAAATATCACTTTGCAAATTCCACAAAAACAGTCATAGCGATAGCATTCTTGAGGGGAAAGCTGAAACTCTGTGAGTTGAATTAACAGAACACAAAGCAATTGCTCAGAAAGCCTTTTTCCAATTTTTAACGGAAGATATTTCCTTTTTCACCATAGCCCTCTAGGGGCTTCCTAATATCACTTTGCAAATTCCACAAGAACACACTTAGTGAAAGGCTTCTTGAGGGGAAAGCTGTAACTCTGTGAGATGAATTAACAGAACACAAAGCAGTTTCCCAGAAAGCTTCTTTCCAGTTTTTAACTAAAGATATTTCCTTTTTCACCAGAGCCCTCTCTGGACTTCCAAATATCACTTCGCAAATTCCACAAGAACAGTCCAGCGAAAGGCTTCTTGAGGGAAAAGCTGTAAGTCTGTGAGGTGAATTAACAGAAAACAAAAGTGTTTCTCAGAAAGCCTCTTTCCAGTTTTTAACGGAAGATATTTCCTTTTTCACCTTAGCCATCTATGGGCTTCCAAATATAGCTTTGAAAATTTGACAAGAACTGACTTACGGAGAGGCTTCTTGAGGTTAAAGCTGTAACTCTGTGAGATGAGTTAACAGAACACCAAGCAGTTTCTCAGAAAGCCTCTTTTCACTTTTCAACGTAAGATAGTTCCTTTTACACCATAGCCCTCTATGGGCTTCCAAATATCACTTAGAAAATTCCACAAGAACAGTCTTAGGGAGAGGCTTCTTGAGGGGAAAGCTGTAACTCGGGTAGATGAATTAACAGAACACAAAGCAGATTCTCAGAAAATTTCTATATAGTTTTTAACTGAAGATATTTCCTTTTTCACCATATCCCTGTATGGGCTTCCAAATATCACTCTGCAAATTCCACAAGAACAGCCTTAGGGAAAGGCTTCTTGAGGGGAAAGCTGTAACTGTGTGAGATGAATTAAAAGAACACAAACCAGTTTCTCAGAAATCCTCTTTCCAATTTTTAACGGAAGATATTTCCTTTTTCACCATAGCACACTATGGGCTTCCAAATATCACTTTGCAAATTCCACAAGAACAGTCTTAGCGAAAGGCTTCTGTAGGGGAAAGCTCTAAGTCTGTGACATGAATTAACAGAGCACAATGTAGTTTCTAAGAAAGATTCTTTTCAGTTTTTGTCTTAGGATATTTTTTTTTCACCATAGCCCTCTATGGGCTTCTAAGTATTCCTTTCCAATTTCCACAAAAACTGTCTTAATGAAAGGCTTCTTGAGGGGAAATGTGTAACTCTGTGGTTGAATTAAGAGAACACAAAGGAGTTTCTCACAATGCCTCTTTCCAGTTTTTAACGGAAGATATTTCCTTTTTCACCATAGCCCTCTATGGGCTTCCAAATATCACTTTGCAAATTCTACAAAAACTGTCTTAGCGAAAGGCTACTTGAGAGGAAAGCTGTAACTCTGTGAGATGAATGAACAGAACACAAAGCAGTTTCTCAGAAAGCCTCTTTCCAGTTTTTAATGGAAGATATTTCCTTCTTCACCATTGCCCTCTAAGGTCTTCCAAATATCGCTTTGCAAATAACACAAGAACAATCTTAGCGAAAGGCTTCTTGAGCGGAAAGCTGTAACTCTGTGAGATGAATTAACAGAACACAAAGCAGTTTCTCAGAAAGCTTCTTTTCAGTTTTTGTCTTAGGATATTTCCTTTTCCACCATAGAGCTCTATGGGCTTCCAAATATCACTGTGCAAATACCACAAGAACAGTCTTAGCGAAAGGGTCCTGGAGGGTAAAGATGTAAATCTGTGAGATGAATTAACAGAACACAAAGCAGTTTCTCAGAAAGCTTCTATCCAGTTTTTAACCGAAGATATGTCCTTTATCACCATAGCCCTCTATGGGCTTCCAAATATCACTTTGCAAATTCCACAGGAACAGTCTTAGCCAAAGACTTCATGAGGGGAATGCTGTAATTTTGTGAGATGAATTAACAGAACACAAAGCAGTCTCTCAGAAAGCTTCTATCCACTTTTTACGGAAGATATTTCCTTTTTCACCGTAGCCCTCTATTGGCAACTAAATATCACTTTCCAAATTCCACATGAACAGTCTTAGCAAAAGGCTTCTTGAGGGGAAAGGTGTAACTCTGTGAGATGAGTTAACAGAACTCAAAGCAGTTTATCAGAAATCTTCTTTCCAGTTTTTAAGGGAAGGTATCTCCTTTTTCACCATGGCCCTTTATGGGCTACTAAATATCACTTTCCAAATTCCACAAAAACAGTCTTAGTGAAAGGCTTCTTGAGGGGAGAGCTGTAACTCTGTGAGAAGAAATAACAGAACACAAAGCAGTTTCTCAGAAAGATTCTTTCCAGTTTTTAACGGAAGATATTTCCTTTTTCACCGTAGCCCTCTTTGGGCTTATAAATATCACTTTCCAAATTCCACATGAACAGTCTTAGCGAAAGGCTTCCTGATGGGAAAGCTGTAACTCTGTGAGATGAATTAACAGAACACCAAGCTGTTTCTCAGAAAGCTTCTTTTCAGTTTTTATCCTAGGATATTTCCTTTTTCACCTTAGCCCTCTATATGCTTGAAAATATCACTATGAAAATTCCACAAGAACAGTCTTAGCGAAAGGCTTCTTGAGGTGAAAGCAGTGACTCTGTGAGATGAATTACACAACACAAAGGAATTTCTCAGAAAGCTTCTTTCCAGTTTTTAACGGAAGATATTTCCCTTTTAACCATAGCCCTCTATGGACTTGCAAATATCACTTTGCAACTTCCACAAGAACAGTCTTCGCGAAAGGCTTCTTGAGCGTAAAGCTGTAACTCTGTGAGATGAATTAACAGAGGACAAAGCAGTTTCTCAGAAAGCTTCTTTCCAGTTTTTAACGGAATATATTTCCTTTTTCCCCATAGCACTCCATGGGCTTGCAAAAATCACTTTGCAAATTCCACATGAACAGACTTTATGAAAGTCTTCTTGAAGGGAATGCTGTAACTCTGTTAGATGAGTTAACAGAACACAAAGCAGTTTCTCCGAAAGCTTCTTTCCAGTTTTTAATAGATGATATTTCCTTTTTCAACATAGCCCTCTACGGGCTTCCAAATATCACTTTGCAAATACCACAAGAACAGTCTTAGCGAGAGTTGAAGTCAGTCGAAGCCAATTCGAGCCTGTCTGAGCCGGTCTGGTCCGGTTTGACCCGGTCTAATCAGGTCGAAACCGGTTTGGGCCGTTGAAAACCAGTTTTAGCCGGTCTGGAGTGGTTTGAGCTGGTTAAAACTGGTTTGAGCTGGTCAAAACCGGATTGAGCCAGTCTAAACCAGTATGAACCTGTCTGGTCTGGTTTGAGCTGGTCAAAGCCGATTTGAGCCGGTCTGGCCCGGTTTTAGCCGGTCTGTGCCACTCTCTTCTGGTTTGATGTGGTTTCAGCTGGTCTGGGCCTGTCTGGGCCAGTTCGATCCGGTGTGAGCCAGTCTGGTCCGGTTTGATCCGTTGTCATCCGGTCAAAACCGGTTTGAACCGCTCTGGTCCGGATTGAGCCGGTCTGGTCTGGTTTGAGCCTGTCTAAACTGGCTCAGGTCGGTCAAAACTGGTTTGAGCCGGTCTGGTCTGGTTTGAGTCAGTCAAAACCGGTTTGTGTCCCGGTTTCAGCCAGTCTGGGCCGGTCTGCTCCGGTTTGATCTCGTTTCAGCTGGTCTGGGTCAGTTGAGTCCGGTTTGATCCGGTCAAAACCGCTTTGAGCCGGTCAAAACCGGTTTGAAACGGTATGATCTGGTTTGAGCCGGTCTGCTCTGGTTTGAGCCGGTCAAAACAGGTTCGAGCCGGTCAAAACCGCTTTGAGCCGGTCTGGTCTGGTTTGAACCGGTCAAAACCGGTTTGTGGCCCAGTTTTAGGCATTCTGGGCCGGTCTGGTCCGGTTTGATCCGATTTTAGCCGGTCTGGGCCCGTCTGATTCGGTTTGATCCGGCCTCATCCGGTCAAAACCGATTTTAGCCAGTCAAAAACCGGTTTCAGCCTGTCTGGTGTGGTTTGAGCAGTTCAAAACCGGTTTGACCCGGTCAAAACAGTTTTGAGCCGGTCTGGTCTGGTTTGAGCCGGTCTGGTCTGGTTTGAGCCGGTCAAAACCGGTTTGAGCCGGTTTGGTCTGGTTGAAGCCAGTCAAAACCGATTCGAACCTGTCTGAGCCGGTCTGGTCCAGTTTGATACGGTCTAATCAGATCAAAACCGGTTTGAGCCAGTGAAAACCGGTTTTAGCCGGTCTGGAGTGGTTTGAGCCGGTCAAAACCGGATTGTGCCAGTCAAAACCGGTTTGAAACCGGTCTGGTCTTGATTGAGTCGTTCAAAACCAGCTCAGGTCGATCAAAATCGGTTTGAGCCGGTCTGGCCTGGTTTGAACCGGTCAAAACCGGTTTGTGGCCCAGTTTTAGGCAGTCTGGGCCGGTCGAGTATGGTTTGATCCGATTTTAGCCGGTGTGGGCCGGTCTGATTCGGTTTGATCCGGTCTAATCCGGTCAAACCCGGTTTTAGCCGGTCAAAACCGGTTTCAGCCACTCTGGTGTGGTTTGAGCTGGTCAAAACCGTTTCGAGCCGTTCAAAACCGTTTTCTGCCGATCAAAACTGGATTGAACCGGTCTGGACTGGTTTGAGCTGTTCTAATCAGGTCAAAACCGCTTTACGCCGGTAAAAACCGGTTTTACCCGGTCTGGAGTGGTATGAGCCGGTCAAAACTGGTTTCAGCCAGTCAAAACAGAGTTGAGGCAGTCAAAACCGGTTTGAACCGGTCTGGTCTGGTTTGAGCCGTTCTAAACCATCTCAGGCCAGTCAAAACCGGTTTGAGCCGGTCTGGTCTGGTTTCAGCCGGTCAAAACCGCTTTGTGGCCCGCTTTCAGCCAGTCTGGGCTGGTCTGGTCCTGTTTGATCCGGTTTCAGCTTGTCTGTGCCGGTCGAGTCTGATTTGATCCGCTCAAAAACCGCTTTGAACTGGTCAAAACCGGTTTGAGCCGGTCTGGCCTGGCTTGAACCGGTCAAAACTGGATTGTGGCCCAGTGTTAGGCAGTCTGGGGTGGTCGGGTACGGTATGATCGGATTGTAGCCGGTCAGGGCCAGTCTGATTCGGTTTGATCCGGTCTCATCCGGTCAAACCCGGTTTCAGCCAGTCAAAACCGGTTTCAGCCGGTCTGGTGTGGTTTGAGCAGGTCAAAACCGGTTTGAGCCGGTCTGGTCTGGTTTGAGCCGGTCTGGTCTGGTTTGAGCTGGTCAAAACCGGTTTGAGCTGGTGAAAACTGGATTGAGCCGGTTTGCTCTGGTTGAAGTCAGTCAAAAATAATTCGAGCCTCTCTGAGACGGTCTGGTCCGGTTTGACCCGGTGTAATCAGGTTAAAACCGGTTTGGGCTGTTTAAAACCGGTTTGAGCCGGTCTGGAGTGGTTTGAGCCAGACTTGTCTGGTTTGAGCCGATCAAAACCGTATTGAGGCAGTCAAAACCGGTTTGAAACCGGTCTGGTCTGGTTTGCGCCGGTCAAAACCTGCTCAGGACGGTCAAAAACCGGTTTGAGCCGGTCTGGTCTGGTTTGCACCGGTGAGAACTGGTTTGTGGCCCAGTTTTTGGGGGTCTGGTCCAGTCTGGTCTGGTTTGATCCGATTTTAGCCAGTCTGGGCCGGTCTGATTCGGTATGATCTGGTCTCATCCGGTCAAAACCGGTTTTAGGCGGTCAAAACCGATTTCAGCCTGTCTGGGGTGGTTTGAGCAGGTCAAAACCGGTTTGAGCCGGTCAAAACCGGTTTGAGCTGGTCTGGTCTGGTTTGAGGCTGTCTGGACTGGTTTGAGTTGGTCAAAACTGGTTCGAGCTGGTGAAAACCGGTTTGAAACCGGTCCTGGTCTGGTTTGAGCCGGTCAAAACCGGCTCAGGTCAGACAAAACCGGTTTGACGCAGTCTAATAAGGTCAAAACCGGTTTGGGCCATTGAAAACCGGTTTTAGACGGTCTGCAGTGGTTTGAGCTGGTCACAACCGGTTTCAGCCGGTCAAAACCGGATTGAGGCAGTCAAAACCGGTTTGAACCTGTCTTGTCTGGTTTGAGATGGTCAAAACCGGTTTGAGCCGTTCTGGCACGATTTTAGCCAGTTTGTGCCGCTCTCGTCTGGTTTGATCCCGTTTCAGTCGGTCTGGGCCTGTCTGAGCAAGTTTGATCCGGTGTGAGCCAGTCTGGTCCAGTTTGATCCGTTGTCATCCGGTCAAAACCGGTTTGAGCCGCTCTGGTCCGGTTTGAGCCGCTCTGGTCTGGTTTTAGCTGTTGTAAACCGGCTCAAGCTGGTCAAAACCGGTTTGAGCCGGTCTGGTCTGGTTTCAGCTGGTCAAAACTGCTTTGTGGCCCGCTTTCAGCCGGTCTGGGCCCGTCTGGTCCTGTTTGATCCGGTTTCAGCTTGTCTGTGCCGTTCGAGTCTGGGTTGATCCGGTCAAAACTGCTTTGAGCCGGTCAAAACCGGTTTGAGCCGGTCTGGTCGGGTTTCAGCCGGTGAAAACCGCTTTATGGCCCGATTTCAGCCGGTGTGGGCCGGCCTGGTCCTGTTTGATCCGCTTTCAGCTGATCTGGGCCGGTAGAGTCTGTTTGCTCCGTCAAAACTGCTTTGAGGCGGTCAAAACCGTTTTGAGCCGGTTTGGTCTGGTTTGAACCGGTCAAAACCGGTTTGTGGCCCAGTTTTAGGCAGTCTGGGCCGTTCGGGTATGGTTTCATCCGATTTTAGCCAGTCTGGGCCGTTCTGATTCGGTTTGATCTGGTCTCATCTTGTCAAACCCGGTTTTAGCCAGTCAAAGCCGGTTTCAGCCGGTCTGGTGTGGTTTTAGCTGGTCAAAACCGGTTTCAGCCAGTCAAAACCGGATTGAGGCAGTCGAAATCGGTTTGAAGCGGTCTGGTTTGGTTTGCCCCAGTCAAAACCTGCTCAGGTCGGTCAAAACCGGTTTCAGCCGGTCTGGTCTGGTTTGCACCGGTCAAAACCGGTTTGTGGCCCAGTTTTTGGTGGTCTAGTCCAGTCTGGTCCGGTTTGATCTGATTTTAGCAGGTCTGGGCCGGTCTGATTAGGTATGATCTGGTCTCATCCGGTCAAAACCGGTTTTAGCCTTTCTAAACCGGTTTCAGCCGGTCTGGTGTGGTTTGAGCAGGTCAAAACTGGTTTGAGCCGGTCAATACCGGTTTGAGCTGGTCTGGTCTGCTTTGAGGCGGTCTGGTCTGGTTTGAGCTGGTCAAAACCGGTTCGAGCCAGTCAAAACCGGTTTGAACCAGTCTGGTCTGGTTTGAGCCGGTCAAAACCGGCTCAGGTCCGTCAAAACCGGTTTGACGCGGTCTAATCAGGTCAAAACCGGTTTGGGCCGTTGAAAACCGGTTTTAGCCGGTCTGCAGTGGTTTGAGCTGGTCACAACCGGTTTCAGCCGGTCAAAACCGGATTGAGGCAGTCAAAACCGGTTTGAACATGTCTTGTCTGGTTTGAGATGGTCAAAACCGGTTTGAGCCGGTCTGGCACGATTTTAGCCGGTTTGTGCCGCTCTCGTCTGGTTTGATCCAGTTTCAGTCGGTCTGGGACTGTCTGAGCAAGTTTGATCCAGTGTGAGCCAGTCTGGTCCGGTTTGATCCGTTGTCATCCGGTCAAAACTGGTTTAAGCCACTCTGGTCCGGTTTGAGCCGCTCTGGTCCAGTTTGAGCTGCTCTGGTCTGATTTGATCCGTTGTAAACCGGCTCAGGCTGGTCAAAACCGGTTTGAGCCGGTCTGGTCTGGTTTCAGCCGGTCAAAACCGCTTTGTGGCCCGCTTTCAGCCTGTCTGGGCCCGTCTGGTCCTGTTTGATGCGGTTTCAGCTTGTCTGTGCCGTTCGAGTCTGGTTTGATCCGGTCAAAACCGCTTTGAGCCGGTCAAAACCGGTTTGAGCTGGTCTGGTCGGGTTTCAGCCGGTGAAAACCGCTTTATGGCCCGATTTCAGCCGGTGTGGGCCGGCCTGGTCCTGTTTCATCCGCTTTCAGCTGATCTGGGCCGGTAGAGTCTGTTTGCTCCGTCAAAACTGCTTTGAGGCGGTCAAAATCGGTTTGAGCCGGTTTGGTCTGGTTTGAACCGGTCAAAACCGGTTTGTGGCCCAGTTTTAGGTGGTCTGGGCCGGTCTGGCCTGGTTTGATCCGATTTTTGCCAGTCTGGGCCGGTCTGATTCGGTTTGATCCGGTCTCATCTGGTCAAATCCGGTTTTACCCGGTCAAAACCGTTTTCAGCCTGTCTGGTGTGGTTTGAGCAGTTCAAAACCGGTTTGACCCGGTCAAAACAGGTTTGAGCCGGTCTGGTCTGGTTTCAGCCAGTCAAAACCAGCTCGAGCCGGTCAAAACCGGTTTGAGCCGGTTTGGTCTGGTTGAAGCCAGTCAAAACCGATTCGAGCCTGTCTGAGCCAGTCTGGTCCGCTTTGATCTGGTCTATTCAGGTCAAAACCGGTTTGAGCCAGTGAAATCAGGTTTTTAGCCGGTCTGGAGTGGTTTGATCCGGTCAAAACCGGATTGAGCCATTCAAAACCGGTTTGAACCGCTCTGGTCTGGTTTGAGCCGGTCAAAAACAATTTGAGGCGGTCTGGCCTGGTTTTAGCCGGTCTGGGCCGGTTTGGTTCGGTTTGATCTGGTTTCAGCCGGTCTGGGCCTGTGTGGTCCGGTTTGATCCGGTGTGAGCCGGTCTGGTCCGGTTTGATCCGGTGTCATCTGGTAAAAACCGGTTTGAGCCGCTCTTGTCCGGTTTGAGCCGCTGTGGTCTGGTTTGAGCCGTTGTAAAACGGCTCAAGCTGGTCAAAACCGGTTTGAGCCGGTCTGGTCTGGTTTAAGCCGGTCAAAACCGCTTTGTGGCCCGCTTTCAGCCGGTCTGGGCCGGTCTGGTCCTGTTTGATCCGCTTTCAGCTCATCTGGGCCAGTAGAGTCTGGTTTGATCCGGTCAAAACCGCTTTGAGCCGGTGGAAACCGGTTTGAGCCGGTCTGGTCTGGTTTGAAATGGTCAAAACCGGTTTGTGGCCCAGTTTTAGGCAGTCTGGGCCGTTTGGGTACGGTTTGATCCGATTTTAGCCAGTCTGGGACTTTCTGATTCGGTTTGATCTGGTCTCATCTCGTCAAACCCGGTTTTAGCCGGTCAAAACCGGTTTCAGCCGGTCAAAACCGGATTGAGGTAGTCAAAACTGGTTTGAACCGGTCTGGTCTGGTTTGCGCCAGTCAAAACCGGCTCAGGTCGGTCAAAACCGGTTTGAGCCGGTCTGGTCTGGTTTACACTGGTCAAAACCGGTTTGTGGCCCAGTTTTTGGCGTTCTGGTCCAGTCTGGTCCGGTTTGATCCGATTTTAGCCGGTCTGGGCCGGTCTGATTCGGTATGATCTGGTCTCATCCGGTCAAACCCGGTTTTAGCCGATCAAACCCGGTTTCAGCCGGTCTGGTGTGGTTTGAGCAGGTCAAAACCAGTTTGAGCCGGTCAAAACCGGTTTGAGCTGGTCTGG